>NC_086450.1:222802174-223074674 GCF_028390025.1 Pseudophryne corroboree
ATCCTCCAAACCACAGTCCACATCTTCAACTACCATCCACAGTTCCACAGTTCATCATCTACAGTCTCGTCTTTCATATTACAGTCCACAGTTCTTTACCTCCAGCCACGTCTTTTAACCACTATCCACAGTTCCGCAGTTCATTATTCACAACATCGTCTTTCAAGCCACAACCTGCAGTTCTTTATCCGCAACTATGTTCTTTAACCATTGTGCTCCAGCCAGCGTTCTCTACCTCACCCCTGTACATAATAAATACTATTTATTGACTTTCAACCCCACCTACGTTCTTCATTGCTCCGTGTCCCATGCAAAGGAACTATATCCAACCCCCTCATCTTGTTCACCCACAGCCATCTACCTCCTCGGGCAAGTCTCAGCTGCCGGATCCTCAAACTTTGCTAGACGTGACAGTAAGCACTGGCCAAATGGATTCGACGGGTGATCAGGCCTCAGGAGGGGATTCAACTGCAGATATCTGGTCTCGCTTAAGTAAGCAGGAGACCACACAATCTCAAATTGTGCAGATTATGCAGAATATGTCCGAACATCTCGACTCTCTCTGTGCTGCCATGACGGCCCCTCAAGTATCTACAGCTGCTCCCACATTAGCACCTACGGGCCCGCTTCCTCCTGTACCAGTACCACCTCTACGGTTGCATTTGCCATCTCCCAGTAAGTTCGATGGAAATCCAACACAATGCCGCGGGTTTCTTAACCAATGCGAAATCCAATTCGAACTACAGTCGGCCAACTTCCCATCAGCACGAACCAAATTAGCTTATATAATTTCTTTACTTACCGGGCAAGCGTTGGAATGGGCTTCACCCTTGTGGAAGAGGATGGATCCCATCCTGTCTATTCAGAATTTGTGGCCACCTTTCGAAGAATCTTTGATGAACCCGGGCAGGACTTCTGCTGCCTCATTGGAGATCTCTGCGCCTGCGTCAGGGCACGCGTACGGTAAGTCAGTACGTGATCCAGTTTCGTACTCTCTCCTCAGAACTGAACTGGAATGAGGAGGCTCTCATTGCAGCTTTCTGGAGCGGTCTCTCCGAAAAGATCAAAGATGACCTCGCAACTCAGGACGTACCTGATAAGTTGGATAAATTAATTTCTTTATGCAATAAATTAGACCTGAGGTACAGAGAACGCTGTATGGAGAGGTTGCGGTCAGATCGCCCTAAGCCTAGAGTTGTTCTTCCACCAACACCATCATTACCAGCTGCGGAAGAATCCATGCAGATCAATCACTCCCGCCTCTCCAACGAAGAACATCAGAGACGGCGACAAGGGAACCGCTGCTTGTATTGTGGTGCATCTGATCACTTTGTCAAAACTTGCAATCTACGTCCGGGAAACGCCTGCTCCTAGCTTGTGCTGGAGAGGTCAAGCTAGGAGAATTCTCAGAATTACATACCAAGAAAGAGTCTGTCTTATTAACTTCATTTGAGCTCCCTTCTTCTTCTCTTCTCATCCCTGCACTACTCGACTCCGGAGCCACCGAAAGCTTCATTACATCAGCTCTGGTCAAACGATCTGGAATGCAAACGGTTCCTTTGGATCGTACCATTTCTGCTACTGCGGTGGATGGAAGTTATATCCCTGAGGGTATTATATCCTTTCATATTATCCCTCTCAAAATGAAGGTCAGAGTTCTACTTTCAGAAAAAATCTCTTTCCTTGTAATTCCTAAAGCCTCTCATGAACTGATCCTAGGGTTTCCATGGTTAATCAGGCACAATCCTCACATAGACTGGCAAACTATGGATGTTCTCTCTTGGGGACAAGACTGCTTCCAGAACAGTTTACCTTCAGTAAGGCCTCTCTGTTCTTCCAGTATTCCTGTGGAATACCAAGCCTTTCAAAATGTTTTCAGTAAGCATGGGGCGGACACCTTGCCCCCTCATCGTACTTGGGATTGTCCCATTGAGCTAATACCTGGTAAGACTCCTCCCTGAGGTCGAATCTACCCTCTCTCACTTCCCAAGACACAGGCCATGTCGGAGTATATCTGGGAGAACTTGGATAAAGGGTTCATCAGGTCTTCCACATCTCCGGCCGGGGTGGGGTTTTTCTTCATCAAAAAGAAGGATGGGGGTTTGCGGCCCTGTATTGACTATAGAGGTCTCAATGACATAACAATTAATAACAGATATCCGTTACCCCTGATTCCAGAACTGTTCGACCGTGTTAAAGGAGCTACTGTATTTACTAAGCTGGACTTACGGGGGGCCTACAATCTTATACGTATTCGCCCAGGTGATGAATGGAAGACGGCATTTAATACCCGCGACGGACATTACGAATACCTGGTAATGCCTTTTGGCCTATGTAACGCCCCGGCCGTCTTTCAAGAGTTCGTTAACGAAATCTTCAGAGACCTCCTCTATGACTGCTTGGTAGTGTATCTGGATGACATCCTCATTTTTTCTAGGGATCTGAAGACCCATCGGGAACAAGTCAGAGAAGTGCTAACTCGTTTACGAAGGAATCAATTGTTCTGTAAATTAGAGAAGTGCACCTTCGAAGTACCCACGATTCCATTCCTTGGTTACATTCTTTCAGGGCAGAGGTTACAGATGGATCCTGCTAAAGTCCGGGCGATTCAGGATTGGGCACTTCCAGCTACCCTTAAAGGAGTTCAACGTTTCCTGGGTTTCGCTAACTTCTACCGAAGATTCATTCAAAATTATTCTTCTGTCATAGCTCCCATAACCGCATTAACTAGGAACGGAGCCGATTCTGCCAAGTGGTCTCCGTAGGCTTTGGAAGCCTTTTCGTCTTTAAAGGAGGCCTTCATGACCGCTCCAGTTCTTCGACATGCTGATCTCAGCCATCCGTTCTTGGTGGAGGTTGATGCCTCTACTGTATTAGTAGGAGCAGTATTATCCCAGCTCTTCGAGGACAAGAAGGTCCATTCTTGTGCAGTCTTCTCGCGAAGATTTTCCCGCGCTGAACAGAATTACACTATTGGGGAACAGGAATTACTGGCGATTAAGTTGGCCTTTCAGGAGTGGAGGTATTTGTTGGAGGGAGCTCAGCATCCAATCTTGGTAACCACGGATCACAAGAACCTCCTGTATCTACAGTCAGCCCGATGTCTGAACCCACGCCAAGCAAAATGGGCACTCTTCTTTACCCTTTTTAACTTTAAACTTAGCTACTGACAAGGTTCCCTCAACAAAAAGGCAGATGCATTATCTCGCTCCCTAAGTTCTGAAGAACCCTCTGACCGTTCAAAAGAGCAATTCATCCTGGAATCCACCTCTTTTTCAGAAACCAATAACTCTCCACTTCCTCCTCCAGGAAAGATCTTTGTTGCACCAAATCTTCGCAATAAAACTTCTTACATGGGCCCACTTCTCTTCCTTCATGGGCCATGCAGGCGGTCATAAAACACTCAAATTCATTCAGCAATCCTACTGGTGGTCTCATCTCAGGACTGACGTTCAGGAATTCGTGGCTGTCTGTCCAAAATGTGCCCAGCATAAGAGTCCCAAAGGTCCTCCAGCTGGGTTACTCCATCCATTACCTGTGCCACTAAGACCATGGACGCATATTTCTATGGACTTTATTACTGATTTACCTACGTCTGGTGGACGGAACACCGTATGGGTCATAGTTGACCAATTCTCTAAAATGGCACACTTCGTTCCTCTGGCTAATCTTCCATCAGCATCCCAGTTGGCAAAATTATTTATAGCAGAGATCTTTCGACTTCATGGTCTACCACAGGAAATCGTGTCTGATAGAGGTCCTCAGTTTGTGGCCAAGTTTTGGAGATCCCTATGTTCTGCTCTTGGTGTGAAAATGAACTTCTCCTCAGGATATCATCCCCAAACAGATGGTCAAACAGAGAGAGTGAACCAGGATCTGGACACTTTTCTGCGGTTATTCATGTCCTCCTCACAGGACGACTGGCTGGACTTCCTCCCGTTCGCAGAATTTGCCCATAACAATCTCTATCACTCTGCCACAAAATCTTCTCTATTCTTCATTAATTATGGTTTCCATCCGAGAGTTCCTGACTTCCAACCTCTGCCTACGCTCGAGGTTCCTGCCGCAGAGTCAACTCTTTGACAATTTACTGAAACCTGGAAAAAAATTCACAAGGCCTTGCTCAAGACATCCAAGAGGTATAAGACCTATGCAGATCTGAAGCGAAAAGCTGTACCAAGCCTTAAGGTAGGAGATCGGGTTTGGGTTTCCACACGTAACCTAAGATTAAAGGTTCCTACTAAAAAGTTTGCTCCCAGATTTATTGGGATCTACCCAATCGAAAAAGTTTTGAATCCTGTGGCTTATAAAGTGAAATTACCTCCGCAGTTAAGAATCCCTAATGCATTTCATATTTCTCTCTTAAAACCTTTGGTACTTAATCGATTCAGAGCTGCTTTGCCTAAATCACCCAAGATCCAATCAGCACAAGGAGACGAATTTGAGATTCACAAGATCCTCGATTCTCGCAGACGTTATGGTCGCCTCCAGTACCTCGTTAATTGGAAGGGATATGGACCAGAGGAGAGATCTTGGGTAGAAGCAGAAGATGTCCATGTTCCAAGACTTCTTCAGACATTTCATGCTAAGTTCCCAACTAAACCATATAGGTGTCCGGAGTCCATCCGCAAAGGGGGGGGGGGGGGGGTACTGTCAGCATCCGGAGTCTTACCAGTATGCTGGGGTCGTGGGGCTGGCTTCTCTGGTGGTGTGCGGGCAGCGGCGGAGGTGGGCTACTACGCCGGGTCCGTGGGCAGCAGTGGCGGCAGTGAGGGGATCCGCTCGTGGCGGCGGGATGCCGCTACAGCGGGACGCTCTTGCTGAGCCGTTGCTAGGAGACCAGAGGCAGTGAGTAATGTGGCTTTTCAGAAAGGTCTGCATTACTGGGTGCCGCCATGTTGGAGACCAAGTTTTAAGCATAGTTTCTGTTTCCTGTTTCTTCCAGCCAATCCAGGGGAAGCTCTCCCTATAAAAGGGGGCTGGTTTAGGACAGGGACGCCAGTGCTTCAAGTTACATCCCTGTTGTAGGTGCTTTAGCCTGTGCTCCCAGGATCCTTGTCATGTTCTGGTTACTCCTGCTCCTGCTTGGTCGGTTCCCTATTGCTGCTGCAGTCCTGCTGTTCCTAACCTGCTACTGCCTGTGAAGTGCTCCTGGAAAACCCGGTCCAGTAAGACTCTTTGGGCACAGTCGGCCCAGGGTCTTCTGCCTCGTCTTTCAAGCCACACTCCACAGATATACTTCACCAGCCACGTCTTTGTACCACCGACCACAACCTGCAGATTGTTATCTTCAGCCTCATCCTCCAAACCATAGTCCACAGTCCTTGTCTCCAGCCACGTCTTCAACTACCATCCACAGTTTCACAGTTCATCATCTATAGTCTCATCTTTCATATTACAGTCCACAGTTCTTTACCTCCAGCCACATCTTTTAACCACCATCCACAGTTCCGCAGTTCATTATTCACAACCTCGTCTTTCAAGCCACAACCTGCAGTTCTTTATCTGCAACTATGTTCTTTAACCATCGTGCTCCAGTCACAGTTCTCTACCTCACCCCTGTACAAAATAAATACTATTTATTGACTTTCAACCCCACCTACGTTCTTCATTGCTCCGTGTCCCATGCAAAGGAACTATATCCAACCCCCTCATCTTGTTCACCAACAGCCATCTACCTCCTCGGGCAAGTCTCAGCTGCCGGATCCTCAAACTTTGCTAGACGTGACACAAATAGGCACGGCAGACAGTCCGTTTCAATACTGGCAGGATAATTTGGATGCCCATTCACAAACTGGCTTTGCTTTACTTAAGTTGCCCTTCTTCCAGTCTGTGTACTCAGAATGAGTTTTCAGCACAGCCGGGATCCTTGTCAGCGATCTGCATAGGAGGTTACTTCCCCAAAATATGGTAAAGATGGTGTTCATCAAAATGAATTACAAATTCCATGAGGAAGACCTTTACCAGCAATTACATCCTAAAAATACATAGGCACCTGTAATGGAGGATTCCAGCAAGGATGAATTAATAGTGTGTGAAGAAGTTGATGTACACACTGTTGGGGGTGAGGAAACAGATGATGATGACGATGGTGACATCTTGCCTATGTAGAACCAGTTTGTGTACATAGAGATCATTGACAGATTGTTTTGTGGGGACCCAAACAAACCAATAATTTCAGCCACAAGTGGCAGTCCCTGTTGCTGAAGCAATTGGTTTGTTAAACTGTGCATGTTCTGTTTAATTAAAGTATACAAAATAAGGGTGGGTGAGAGGGCCCAATGACAATTCCGTCTTCCACCCCTTTTCTTTGCATTATGTGCTGTTTGGAGCATTGCTGTCTTCTTGTGTAGACAACAAACATTTTCATAGTTTATTAAACTGCCACCCTGCCTGCCACTGCAGTACCATTCTGTTTCCTAGATGTGCCATGTTGGAAGTTTAAGTGCCACATGTTTGTGACACCCACTGATATCGCTTAGCTTAGTCATACAGCTACCTCAATGCAACCATTTTGCCTAAACTGGTTGAAAACAATATTATGAGCTTTAAAGTGGTCAAAACTGACTGGAAATGAGTGGAAATGAATGCTATTGAGGTTGATACTGTAGGAACAAAACATGCCATCATTTTGTGATTTTTAGCTGTTTTAATTATTAAAAAAAAAAATCAGATCCAAAACCAAAACACACAAGGACGGTTTTGGCAAAACCAAATACTGATCCAAAACACAAAGAAGAGACAGATTCAATACCAAAACCCATGACGGGGACCGGCACACATCTCTAATATAAACACAATTCACTGAATTTTATATTTATTTCCAAATGTAACATAGTAACATAGTAACATAGTAACTAAGGTTGAAAAAAGACAATTGTCCATCAAGTTCAACCTGTTTGTGGTCTCCTATGCAGTTTTATTTTAGGACTAGTTATTTTTATGTTAGGACTAGTTATATTAACTATAATGCGTGACTATGCACCATAACCCTGAATATCTTTATCCAATAGGAATTTATCTAACCCATTCTTAAAGGTGATGACTGAGTCCGCCGTTACTACTCTGTCAGGTAGGGAATTCCAAACACGTATTGTCCTTACTGTGAAAAAACCTTTTCGCCTCAATGTGCGTAAACTCCTCTAACCTAAGCGAGTGACCATGTGTCCTCTGTGCTGATCTTATTGAAAACAGGTGCCTCGCAAGCTCTGTATATTGACCCCTTATATATTTGTAGATGTTGATCATGTCACCTCTTAGTCTCCTCTTTTTCCAATGTAAACATACCTAGCCTTGCAAGCCTTTCCTCGTATTCCAGCGTCTCCATGCCCTTAATTAGTTTGGTCGCCTGCCTCTGAAACTTTTCTTGCTCCAGGATATCCTTTTTGTAATGTGGTGCCCAAAATTGCACACAGTATTCAAGATGTGGCCTCACTAGTGATTTATATAATGGGAGTATAATACTCTCGTCCCTTGCATCAATTCCCCGTTTTATGCATGCAAATATCTTATTAGCTTTCTTTGCTGCACTCCCACTTTGGGTACTGCTGCTTAATTTGTTATCCATGTGAACCCCTAAATCTTTTTCTAGTACAGAATCCCCTAATATTACCCCATTTAGTATGTAGGTGTTATTTTTGGTCTTACCACCACAGTGCATTACCTTATACTTGTCTGTGTTGAATCTCATTCTCCATTTTGCTGCCCATGCTTCGAGTTTAATTAAGTCATTTTAAAGAGACTCAGCATCCGCCTCCATATTTATAACCTAACACAACTTGGTATCGTCTGCAAAAATTTACACCATGCTCTCTAGACCTACTGTTAGGTCGTTGATGAAAATGTTGAACAAAAGTGGTCCAAGTACAGACCCTTGTGGCACACCATTTAGCACTTTAGTCCAATTTGAAAATGATCCATTAACCACAACACTCTGTTCCTATTATCTAACCAATTACTGACCCAAGTGCATATTGTGCTCCCTAGCACTATTTG
Organism: Pseudophryne corroboree; assembly: GCF_028390025.1. NCBI lineage: Eukaryota > Metazoa > Chordata > Amphibia > Anura > Myobatrachidae > Pseudophryne > Pseudophryne corroboree. The sequence goes on from NC_086450.1 coordinate 222,810,170, forward strand.
TTGTAGCTTATAGATAAGTCGCATGTGTGGTACTGTGTCAAAAGCTTTGGAAAAGTCTAAAAAGATTACATCCACCTCACCCTGATCAAGGTTCGCACTTACTGTTTCATAAAAGCCAAGTAAAGTAAAGCCAATGTATCAATAAAAAACTTTTATCTAAGGGTGCCGTGAAAAAAAAAATGCTGATACTCTAGGATACCTTGATTCAAAAAGTTTGGGAACCACTAATCTAGAGATTATATATCTTTTTCTCAAAGTACTTAATGTCAGTACGTATTCAGGTTTAATACAATATTAAAACAAATTAAATTGCCACAAAGTTAATGTATTTAATGGACGAGATTGCTGCAAGTATGTTTTTCTTTAAAAATATTTTTTGTGTGAATAGTTATTAATACTTTCCTTATTTGATGTCTAACAACTCTAAAATTCTTAAAACAATTGTGAGTTTTTCAGAAACATTAAATATGTAATGTAACTAATTCCTATTTGCAAGAATCATTTGATTAGTAAACTCTCCTTGTGATTCAGTAGCCTAAATTTGCCACAGAGAAAAATAAAGTTCAATTAATCTTCCGATAAGAAAACAGCCAATATTTGCTTTAAACATGATTACATTTGTATAACAAAACTAATTACATTGATAAGCTGTTTACAAATGGTTGTTTTTAGGGGAATCAATGGGAGGTCGGTCAATCAGCTAAAGGTCAGAAAGTGTTTCTTGCTGTTGCTTGTTTGTTTGAATAGCCTGAAGCACAGGTACCAAAAACCAAGCAAAACCATTATTATGAAAAAAACTGTCTTAGAGTCTATTGCATTATATGTAATGATTCTATATAATTATATTCACATTCATATATTATATTATGATGAACAAGGCAGTTGTGATGGCGCCCCCATCTGGCTGTCACCAGAGTTCTCATTCAATCCATTTCAGGCACCAAATCACTGCAACAAAGCTAAAAATGTACAATACTAAGCAGTGGTGCAGAGAGGGGTGCAGTGGTGCAGGTACTATTTACCCTTGCCCAGATCTGAAGTAGGGGCCCGGCGGGGGTCCAAGTCTCAGTGGCTCCCCTCCCTTCCACCTGGCAGCTGCAGCTCTTCTCAGCTCAGCATACAGTATAGTGCTGTGTGCTGAGCTGTAGAGTGGCCAGGGAGGCACTGAATGTACTATGTTTTCTGTTGTTTTTCTAAGGGTGCAGGGCCACACGTTCTGTGATTAGGCCACACCCCCTGGTAGTACCTGGGCCTAGCCAGGTTCTCTCCTGCCCTGATTCTGAGTCCTGCAATAAGAATGGCCCAAATGTTTCTTCACTCTCTTGTGTTAGTAAAGAATTAAAACCAAACAGTTGTAAGATGAAACAACACACATTAATCAAATAATCACTTATTGACAAAGGTTTGAGCAACATACTTCAGTATTACATTTGTTGAGCTTTAAACAGGGAGAATGTGCAAAAATAAGCAAAAGATAATCATGTACATAATTCCTCCCAAAACTACTTTTAGTTTATTTTAGAAACTCATACATAGGAAAAGTGTGGTGATATCATATACTGTAGGTGTACCTTGCTCAAGGCCTGATGGGACAAAGGCATGTGAATAAATAATGACTTCAATTGATATCAGAATATGATAATTAAGCACATGGTCGCAATAAAAACTTTCCATGCAATTAAAATCATCAGCTGCCTGAATAATGTATAAGAGCTGCCTCTCGCCGGCCCTCCAAACTGGCATTAGGGTTCTAATGCTAATCAGGAAAACTGAGTAGTCTGCAATCTTGGCAGTAACAGCAACATTGCATATCCCAATCTGTCATTTATTGCAGTATAGCACGTCTATTGGGTATGTAGATTTCCATCTACATTTTCATGCCAGTGATAATTGGGCTCTTGGAGAATTTTGATATGTTATTTTCCTACCCAATATATCAGATAGATTATGAATAAACTCACAAAAAATGTTTTCAGACATTATATTTCTTATTGTAGGACAGAGTAATGTAAGCGCTTAAATCTTGCATTTTATTGTATTTTATATTTTTAGATGGTGTGGTTAAAATGAGAAAGCATGAGTTTATATGAAAACAATTCTCTGTTTATTTTAAAAAGTGAAATTAACATAAATACATCCTGCAGAAATAACTTTTTCCTCTGGTAGAATGATGCAAATGAGCTGAACTTAGTGCGAAAAAAAACAAAATGATACAAATAAATCATAAATCATAAATCTATAAATCATGTTTATGCAAGTGGTGATAGAACATTTTGGGGAGCTTGTGACATCTTGTGTCATGTCTCAGAAAGCCATCACCTGAAAGTGACTGGCCAAACATTTTTCTATATCCACATTTTCTGTTTAATATCGTTTAATCTCTTTATTTGTCCTTATATGTTTCTCTTTACCCCATGTGCTAACTTAAACCACACCACATGGACTTTTGCATTGGACATAAAAAGTGGGACTTGCTTGTGAATTGCATTTGTTACCATAAAAAGCTTACCTTTTGTCTAATAATATGACCCATTAAATATTATAGCAATTTTATTAACTTTCCTGTATACGTTAAAGATGTATCTAACCAACAGACTGTGTCTAAGCCATTTACTTATGGTCTGGAGATTTCAGCTGACATATAACATGTGAGCCAACTTTTTAATAGCATGGGGGGGGGGGGGGTGCTCACATACAGTATGCTCTACATTGACATGCAGAAAGCAAGGGGAAAAAATGAGATACTCGAGCACCGACAGCACTGGTTTCAATGTACTGTACTGAAGTTTGAATATATATATAGCAGTAGTCTGAATACAACCCTCTCCCTTATTACATAACTGTTGGAGATGGTCAAATTGATTTAACATCTATCTTTTCAGGGACTCAAAATTTGAGAATTAATGTGAAAACTGCTCCCAATACACCCAACAGTCATTGGTTAAAGTGGAGAACAAGTCCAATCATAATGCACAGAACATCGTAAAGCCAGTCAGGAATCATCTCTATGTCTTATCTATACTTATAATAAAGTTGCAATTTTATTTATTTATTTATTTATTAACAGTTTCTTATATAGCGCAGCAAATTCCATTGCGCTTTACAGTTTGAAATAACAATAACAAACTGGGTGATAACAGTCACAGAGGTAGGAAGGCCCTGCTCGCAAGCTTACAATCTATAGGGAAATAGCACCTTTCCTTGTGTACATATGCCTATCTATTGCATAGAATGAGAAGACATGTGAGGATATGTGTGGACTGTACAGAGTGGATGCAATTTGATAGGAAGGTTTATGAAAGTTATGTGGGCGGTTCTGGAATGTGATACGCTTGCCTAAAGAGGTGAGTTTTCAGGGAACGCTTGAAGGTTTGGAGACTAGAGGAGAGTCTTATTGTGCGTGGTAGGGCATTCCACAGAGTGGGTGCAGCCCGATGAAAGTCCTGCAGTCATGAGTGGGAGCGAGTAATGAGTGTGGATGAGAGACGCAGGTCTTGTGAAGAGCGAAGAGGTCGGGTTGGGAGATATTTTGTGATAAGCGAAGTGATGTACGTTGGTGTAGTTTGGTTAATGGCCTTGTGTGTGAGTAAAAGTATTCTATATTGAATGCGGTAGAGTACAGGTAACCAATGGAGGGACTGACAGAGTGGATCTGCAGACGATGAACGTCTAGCGAGGAAGATAAGCCTCGCCGCTGCATTCAGAATGGATTGTAGTGGTGAGAGTCTCGTTTTGGGAAGACCAGTTAGGAGACTATTGCAATAATCAATGCGGGAGATAATGAGAGCGTGGATTAGAGTTTTAGCAGTGTCTTGTGTAAGGTATGGTCGTATTTTGGATATGTTTTTTAGATGCATGTAACATGATCTTGAGACAGATTGAATGTGGGGAACAAAGGACAGATCAGAGTCAAGGATGACACCTAGGCAGCGAGCTTGTGGGGTAGGGTAGATAGTCGAGTTTTCAATAGTGATAGAGATAACAGGTTGGTACCTACTATTGGCCGGTGGAAATATAATTACCTCTGTCTTTGAAATATTCAGTTTGAGGTGGCGAGATGTCATCCAGGATGAAATGGCAGAAAGGCATTCAGTGACACGGTCCAGTACAGATAGGGACAAGTCAGGGGAGGATAGGTAGATTTGAGTATCATCTGCGTACAGATGATACTGAAAACCAAAAGAGCTGATTAGTTTATCAAGAGATGAAGTATAGATAGAGAAAAGCAGAGGACCCAAGACTGAGCCTTGCGGTACTCCAACTGAAAGAGGTAGCGAAGAGGAGGTAGATTCAGAGAAGCGAACACTGAAGGAGTGATTAGATAGGTACGATAGGAACCAAGAAAGGGCTGTGTCTTTAAGACCTAGGGATTGTAGTGTCTGTATGAGAAGAGAGTGTTCTACAGTGTCAAATGCAGCAGATAGATCTAGAAGAATAAGTAGTGAGTAGTGGCCTTTAGACTTCATAGTGACCAAATTATTAACCACTTTAGTCAGTGCTGTCTCTGTGGAATGTTGGGAACGGAAGCCTGACTGAAGTGGGTCCAACAAAGTGTATGAGTTAAGAAAGTGTGTGAGTCGAGTGTAGGCAAGTCTCTCAAGTAGCTTAGAGAGACAAGGGAGCTGAGAGATAGGGCGGTAGTTTGAGAGAGCATTAGGGTCAGAATTTTGTTTTTTTTAAATGGGAGTAATCACTGCATGCTTGAAGAGTGAAGGAAAAATACCAGTAGAGAGAGAGAGATTACAGATGTTATTTAAGGTAGGGATGAGCACCAGAGACAGAGCTTTACTTATTTGTGAGGGTAAAGGATCAAGAGGAGAGGTAGTAGAGAAGCAGGATGAGAAGAGTGATGATACTTCATCTTCATTTGTGGGATCAAATGAAGAAAGAGTGCCAGAGGGTTCAGGTAAAGAACTGAGCAGGTCACTGGCTGCCGAAGAGCATACCATTTCATCTCGGATCTTATCAATCTTCTCCTTGAAGTAGGAAGCAAGATCCTGTGCCTTGATAGTGGTAGGTGCGGGAGGATTCAGAAGTGATTTAAATGTATTAAAGAGTCGTTTGGGGTTAGAGGCTTAAGCAGAGATAAGAGTTTGGAAATATGTTTGTTTGGCAGTGTCCAGGGCATTTTTATAAGAATGGTAGACAGTCTTATATGTGAGGAAGTCACTTGAAATACGAGATTTACGCCACTGACGTTCAAGTTTTCTTGTGAGTTTTTGTAGTTGTCTTGTTAATTTGGAGTGCCATGGTTGACATCTAGGCCTACGTGGAGTGTGATGGGTAGCTGGAGCCACTTCATCATGGGCTAGTTCTAGAGTCTTATTAAGGTGTGATACAGCCATCTCAGGAGAGGTGAATGCAGAAATAGGTGAAAGCAGCTGTTGGAGTGAAGTGGAAATTTCTTGAAGATTAATTGTGTTAATATTTCTGTGGGTTTGAGGAAGATTGGAGTACTTCAGCAACACAGGGTTTGAATTAACAGAGGAGAGCATGCAGGTGATAATAAAGTTGCAATGGTTGTGTTTGTACATAGAATTTTTTTTGTAGAAATATACTCATTGGGACTGTGTATGTACTATGGAGACACAAAAGTGTTTCTGAATTTTAGTTTGTCTGTTTTTCTCTTCGTTCTGGCATCATGCAAAAACAACTGGATACATTTTAATCCTGTTTTCACTAATGTATTGCTTAGTGACATAGAAAGAAACTGAGGTATGTATGCTCTCAATGTGACATCAGGGAGAGGAGCTTGACATTGTGTGTGTGCAGGCTACCCAAGCCAAAAATGAATACAGTGTGTGTGTGTGTGTGTATATATATATATATATATATATATATATATATATATATATATATATATATACATATATATAAAATACCCCAGAGTTGTTAAAAAAATGGGGACCCCTGTTTTTTTATATATGGAAATCTCAATACTGTCCCTATACAGCCCTATAGTAATGACAGGGCTGAACTTTTAGTGACCCTGTCAGCTTGCGACAGGGAGTTTGGTGCCACTAAGGAGCTTGTGTCTCTCTTCTGGGCAGCAACAGTGTAGCCCGGAAAAATTGGCCCCTAACTATTGGGTCCTGGGGTCGCAGAGCAGGCTAGCCAGGGGGAGGGCTGTTGCTGGGGCCCGGGGAGCCAGTCATCATGGAGGAGAGGGGAGGTGGAGGATCACCAGGACTCTTAAAAGCAGGTCCCCAGCACAGGAGAGGAAGCCCGGAGGAATAGGAGTCAGCCTATCTGGGGAGTCCAGCATGTAGTGTCCGGAACATGGGGAGGTGGATGCCCAGCAGCTGAGTGGACCACAGTCAGAATAGAAGAGCCGCAGCGTCGAAGAGACCGCAACAAAAGAGTCAGGAGCAGCTCCGGAGACCCTGCCTGGGGAGATGTCCTGGCCACGTCAGTGCCAGCAGGGATGGAACGCGGAGAAGTGATGCAGCTGCCTAGAGACTGGAGCGCTGACCCGGAGAGACCGCAGCCCGTCCAGTAAGCAGCGATGACCTCTGTCCCCTGGATCCCGAGGAGCGGCAGGTGATGGGCGCGCAGGCACCGCGATGGATGACCCTGGGAAGAAGCCCCCAGCGAGGACCCCTGACCATCTGACTGGAGAGCAGTGCAGCTGGAGCAGAGAGGACTCTGGACAGCCAGTGAGAATACGGCATGAACCAGTGGTGGGAGGACATCGTAGACCGGATCCTGCAGTCATAGAGAAGACCCCAGGACACAGTGGACCTCAGCGCAAGGGTGCATCCCCGGCGCGGTGCCTTGCATCCCGGGTGGTGCAGAAGATCAGGGCCATATCGGAAGGGGCAGGAGCGCCGCAACTTTAGTGAGACCACCTTAATGCCATTCTGCTGCGGTACTCTGCCCCTGTTAATGCCCTTCCACTGCCAGAGCTCTGCATTTGGTGACATAATGATAAAAGTGCCCCACACATCAGTAAAGGGGGTAGGCTCCCCTAAGTTACAGTGCACCACATAGAAGCTTATAGGGGGTAGGCTTCCCTCAGCCAGTGTCTTCAGTATTAATGGATTAAGGGGGTAGGCTCCCCTCAGCACCGGACCCCATTACAGTTTTAAATTGTGTAAAGCTGCACTGGGACAATACCCTTTTAGGGAGTAGGAAAGAGGTTAGGTGGTTTTAGATTCCTGATCCCAGGGACTGATGCATTGTTAATTGTATACTATTAGTGTGCTGAGTTCAATACTTACTGGGTTACCGTAAATGGATGTAAATGTGTGTGTTAATGCTGTTATGTTAGGAATATTGAGCTGCAGTTTGCTGGTGTGCTTACTACTGAAAAGGCGGGCTTATTATTGACTGTGTTATGCAAGCTCCGCCCAGCAGTGTCGGTTAAAACTATTATACCTGTGTGCTCATTTACTGCAAAGGTGGCTTATTATTGACTGTGTTATGTAAGCTCTGCCCAGCAGTAACTGTGAAAGTTATTATACCTGTGTGCATATTACTTCAAGGCGGGCTTTTATTGACTGTGTTATGCAAGCTCCGCCCAGCAGTGTCGGTTAAAACTATTATACCTGTGTGCTCATTTACTGCAAAGGTGGCTTATTATTGACTGTGTTATGTAAGCTCTGCCCAGCAGTAACTGTGAAAGTTATTGTACCTGTGTGCATATTACTTCAAGGCGGGCTATTATTGACTGTGTTATGCAAGCTCAGGCCAGCAGTGTCGGTTAAAGCTGATATACCTGTTTGCTTCTTATATGTACAAAGGCAGATTATTATAGACAGTGTTATGCAAGCTCTGCCCTGCAGTGCCTGTCAAAGCTGAAATACCTGTGTGCTTCTTATATTTACAAAGGCGGGCTATTTATTGACTATGTTATGCAAGCTCCGCCCTGATGTGCCTGTCAAAGCTGAAATATCTGTGATCTACTTATATTTACAAAGGCGGGCTTATTATTGACTATGTTATGCAAGCTCCGCCCAGCAGTGCCTATCAAAGCTAATATACCTGTGTGCTTATTGCTATTACAAAGGCGGGTAATTATTATTGACTGTGTTATGCAAGCTCTGCCCAGCAGTGTCTGTCAAAGCTAATATACCTGTATTCTTATTGCTATTACAAAGGTGGGTTATTATTGACTGTGCTATGCAAGCTCCACCCAGCAGTGCCTGTCAAAGCTAATATACCTGTGTGCTTATTGTTATTACAAAGGCGGGTTATACGGAACTGTGTTATATAAAGGCGCCAGCTTGCTTACCTGTTCCCGCAATTTACCTGCTTAATTATCATTGATGGTTATACGAGACTGTGTTTTATAAAGACGCCAGCTTGCTTACCTGTTCCCGTAATTTACCTGCTCAATTATCATTGCTGGTTATACGAGACTGTGTTATATTATGACACCAGCTTGCTTACCTGTTCCCGCAATTTACCTGCTTAATTATCATTGCTGGTTATACGAGACTGTGTTATATAAAGACGCCAGCTTGCTTACCTGTTCCCGCAATTTACCTGCTTCATTATCATTGCTGGTTTTACGACACTTTGTTATATAAAGACACCAGCTTGCTTACCTGTTCCCGCAATTTACCTGCTCAATTATCAACGCTGGTTATACGAGACTGTGTTATATAAAGACGCCAGCTTGCTTATCTGTTCCTGCAATTTACCTGCTTCATTATCATTGCTGGTCTTACGAGATTTTGTTATATAAAGACGCCAGCTTGCTTACCTGTTCCCGCAATTTACCTGCTTTATTATCATTGATGGTTTTACGAGACTTTGTTATATAAAGACGCCAGCTTGCTTACCTGTTCCCGCAATGTACCTGCTCAATTATCAACGCTGGTTGTACGAGACTGTGTTATATAAAGATGCCAGCTTGCTTACCTGTTCCCGCAATTTACCTGCTTAATTATCATTGCTGGTTATACGAGACTGTGTTATATAAAGACGCCAGCTTGCTTACCTGTTCCCGCAACTGACCTGCCTATTTGTTATTGCTGGTTATACGAGACTGTGCTATCTAAAGACAAAGCCAGCTTATTTTCCAAGGTTCCTGTTGTGCATTCAAACAACAAAGAGTTTTAAATATAATTGTTATATATTCTGTCTCTGTGACCTTTAGCATATAATAAATAAAATTGAGTTGGATCCTTTACCGTGTATGGTCATAGTGACTGAGGGGTAAAGCAGGTCTGCCTCTCTGATCCTAACCGAACCAGGTTTATTATACACCCACACTCTTTAAGTTCCGGCACCAGATTTGTGGGCATTAAACACTTTTTTGGCATCACGAACAGGATCAGAGAATCTCAGGCGGGCGTGTTTCCTCAGACACAATGGGGTATATTTACTAAAATTCGTAATTTTCAGAATGAGGTTAAAGTTCAAACACGAATGACATCGAATGTGTGAAATTGCACCTTTTTGAATTTATTACGACTAATTTACTATGCTGTCGTATTCTGCATTTTCGTGTTTTCCGATTTTTTTGGCAGTGTTTTACAGGAGTGAGTAGTAAAACACTGCCGACATTAACACAATGAATCTCGGCCGGATCTGTGAGATCCGTGCAGGGCTTCATTGTGCACCTTTCGTAAAAAAAATAAAGTGTTAAAAAAAAAAATGCGTGGGGTCCCCCCTCCTAAGCAAAACCAGCCTCGGGCTCTTTGAGCCGGTCCTGGTTGTCAAAATATGGGGAAAAAATGACAGGGGTTCCCCCATATTTAATCAACCAGCACCGGGCTCTGTGCCTGGTCCTGGTGCAAAAAATACTGGGGACAAAAAGCGTAGGGGTCTCCCGTATTTTTTAAACCAGCACCGGGCTCCACTAGCCAGGTACATAATGCCACAGCCGGGGGACACTTTTATTGTGATCCTGGCAGCCCTGGCATTACATCCCCAACTAGTCACCCCTGGCTGGGGTACCCTGGAGGAGTGGGAACCCCTTAAATCAAGGGGTCCCCCCCTCCAGCCACCCAAGGGCCAGGGGTGAAGCCCGAGGCTGTCCCCCCCATCCAAGGGCGGCGGATGGGGGGCTGATAGCCAAGTGTAAAAAAAATCAGAATATTGTTTTTAGTAGCAGTACTACAAGTCCCAGCAAGCCTCCCCGCAAGCTGCTACTTGGAGAACCACAAGTACCAGCATGCGGCGGAAAACCGGGCCCGCCGGTACCTGTAGTACTACTACTAAAAAAATACCCAACAAAAAACAGGACACACACACCGTGACAATAAAAGTTTATTACATACATGCACACCTCCATACATACATACTTACCTATGTTCACACGAGGCTCGGTCCTCTTCTCCATGTAGAATCCTTGGGGTACCTGTGAAAAAAATTATACTCACATAATCCAGTGTATCTTCTGTTCTTTGTATAATCCATGTACTTGGCAAAAAAACAAACCGGAAACCCGACCGCGCACTAAAAGGGGTCCCATGTTTACACATTGGACCCCTTTCCCCGACTGCCAGGACCCCCCCTGACTCCTGTCAAAGAGGGTCCCTTCAGCCAATCAGGGAGCGCCACGTCATGGCACTCTCCTGATTGGCTGTGCGCTCCTGTAGTGTCAGTGAGGCTGCACAAGGCAGAGATACAATGTTGCACCTATGCGCTCCATTGTATCCAATGGTGGGAACTTTGCGGTCAGCGATTGACCGAAAGTAACCTCACCGCTGACCGCAAAGTATTGACTGTTATGCAAGCTCCGCCCAGCAGTGCTTGTCAGAGCTAATATACCTGTGTGCAGTGCTTAAAGTGGTCCTAGAGAGGTGGTGGAACTCTCCCCCCTCCCCACGGTGTCCATGTAATAAAGGTATTGCTCGCGCCGTAGGTGCGTGCAGCAAAAAGGGGGGGTGGTCTCAAAAAGAAAGGGGGGCGGTCACACAATAGTAATAATGCCCACAGTAGTAGTCCCCAAGTGAAAATTTTGAAGTGGGGGTATGGAAAAGTGAAGGGTGTAAATATGGGCGCGCCTAAGGCGTACGCACTTCTGAAAAGGGGGCGTGGTCATGCAAAATGGGGCATGTCCTTCAGTGTAGTTTACCACACCATATACCCTTTATACATATTATGCACCACAATAGTAGGACCCCTTTAACAATATACCTCACAGTATGAGCCAAAATTCACATTTATACCACACAGTATGAGCCGAAATTCACATTATACTACACAGTATGAGCCACATTCATATTAAACCACACAGTATGAGTCAAATTCACATTACATCACACGGTATGTGCCAAATTCACATTACACCACATGGTATGAGCCGAAATTCACATTAACGGTATGAGCCGAAATTCACATTATAGCACACAGAATGAGCCGAAATTCACATTATAGCACAGGGTATGAGACAAAATTCACATTATGCAACACAGAATGAGCCGAAATTCACATTATAGCACACGGTATAGCCGAAATTCACATTATAGCACACGGTATGAGCCGAAATTCACATTATAGAGTGACAGAGTGACAGGGATAGTGACAGCAGGGACATGGAAAATGACAGCAGGGACATGGAAAGTGACAGCAAGGTCATACAGTAGGGACTAGGGAGAGAGAAAGGCAGCAGGGTAAGATTACCTGTTTAGCAGCGGCGGTGGTCTGCGTTGCTGTCGATGAGTAGGCTGTGGTAGGCGTGACATGGAGGAGGCTGTGGGCCTCAGAGATAGTGCGGAGGAGGAGGCTGTGGGTGTGCACAGGTCGGAGGGCGGGGCGGCAGAAGAGGCTGAGGGCGGCTGCAGTGGATCTGGAACCAGGCTGGCTTTATTATCCCAGCCGCTGCATCAAGCTCCTTTGACCACGGCTCTAATATTTCAAAACTGCTGCGGAACGACAGCCAATCAGCTACAGATTTGAACTAGTGATGAACGGGTTCGGTTGCTCGGAAACCGAACCCCCCTGAACTTCACCTTGTTTACACGGGTCCGAGGCAGGTTCGAACCTTCCCGCCTTGCTCGGCTAACCCGAGCGCGCCTGAACGTCATCATCCCGCTGTCGGATTCTCACGAGATTCGGATTCTATATAAGCAGCCTCGTGTCGCCGCCATTTTCACTCGTGCATTGGAGATGATAGGGAGAGGACGTGGCTGGCGTCCTCTCCGTTTATTGTAGAAGACAGTTGATTGGTTGTTTATTGCTTAATTGTGGGGAGGATTGGGGAGCAGCTGTTAGGACTGGAGTACAGTGCAGAGTTTTGCTGATAAGTGACCACCAGTTTTTATCCGTTCTCTGCCTGAAAAACACGCTCCATACCATATCTGTGCTCAATGTGCTGCATAATATATCTGTGCTGAGTGCTCACACTGCTTAATTGTGGGGACTGTGGAGCAGCTATAGCAGGAGTACAGTGTAGAGTTTTGCTGACAGTGACCACCAGTATACGTAGTCTGCCTGAAAAACACTCCATATCTGTGCTCAGTGTGCTGCTTTATTGTGGGGACTGGGGACCACCAGTATATTTAATATTATATAGGAGGAGTACAGTGCAGAGTGCACTGCTGTACCTACCTCTGTGTCGTCATCCATTAAGTATACTATCCATCTACATTCTATACTTGTGGTGCATTTTAGTTTTGCAGTTTGCTGACAGTGTCCACCAGTATACTATATATAGCAGTACGGTAGGCCACTGCTGTACCTACCTCTGTGTCGTCACTTGTCATCCATTAAGTATACTATCCATCTACATTCTATACCTGTGGTGCATTTTAGTTTTGCAGTTTGCAGACAGTTTCCACCAGTATACTATATATAGCAGTACGGTAGGCCACTGCTGTGTACCTACCTCTGTGTCGTCACTCGTCATCCATTAAGTATACTATCCATCTACATTCTATACCTGTGGTGCATTTTAGTTTTGCAGTTTGCTGACAGTGTCCACCAGTATACTATATATAGCAGTATGGTAGGCCACTGCTGTACCTACCTCTCTGTGTCGTCAATCGTCATCCATTAAGTATACTATCCATCTACATTCTATACCTGTGGTGCATTTTAGTTTTGCAGTTTGCTGACAGTGTCCACCAGTATACTATATATAGCAGTACGGTAGGCCACTGCTGTACCTACCTCTGTGTCGTCACTCGTCATCCATTAAGTATACTATCCATCTACATTCTATACCTGTGGTGCATTTTAGTTTTGCAGTTTGCTGACAGTGTCCACCAGTATACTATATATAGCAGTATGGTAGGCCACTGCTGTACCTACCTCTGTGTCGTCACTCGTCATCCATTAAGTATACTATCCATCTACATTCTATACCTGTGGTGCATTTTAGTTTTGCAGTTTGCTGACAGTGTCCACCAGTATACTATTTATAGCAGTATGGTAGGCCACTGCTGTACCTACCTCTGTGTCGTCACTCGTCATCCATTAAGTATACTATCCATCTACATTCTATACCTGTGGTGCATTTTAGTTTTGCAGTTTGCTGACAGTGTCCACCAGTATACTATATATATAGCAGTACGGTAGGCCACTGCTGTACCTACCTCTGTGTCGTCACTCGTCATCCATTAAGTATACTATCCATCTACATTCTATACCTGTGGTGCATTTTAGTTTTGCAGTTTGCTGACAGTGTCCACCAGTATACTATATATAGAAGTACGTAGGCCACTGCTGTACCTACCTCTGTGTCGTCACTCGTCATCCATTAAGTATACTATCCATCTACATTCTATACCTGTGGTGCATTTTAGTTTTGCAGTTTGCTGACAGTGTCCACCAGTATACTATATATAGCAGTACGGTAGGCCACTGCTGTACCTACCTCTGTGTCGTCACTCGTCATCCATTAAGTATACTATCCATCTACATTCTATACCTGTGGTGCATTTTAGTTTTGCAGTTTGCTGACAGTGTCCACCAGTATACTATATATAGCAGTACGGTAGGCCACTGCTGTGTACCTACCTCTGTGTCGTCACTCGTCATCCAGTAAGTATACTATCCATCTACATTCTATACCTGTGGTGCATTTTAGTTTTGCAGTTTGCTGACAGTGTCCACCAGTATACTATATATAGCAGTACGGTAGGTCACTGCTGTGTACCTACCTCTGTGTCGTCACTCGTCATCCATTAAGTATACTATCCATCTACATTCTATACCTGTGGTGCATTTTAGTTTTGCAGTTTGCTGACAGTGACCACCAGTATATATAGCAGTACGGTACGGAAGGCCACTGCTCTACCTACCTCTGTGTCGTCAAGTATACTATCCATCTAGATTCTATACCTGTGGTGCATTTTAGTTTTGCAGTTTGCTGACAGTGACCACCAGTATATATAGCAGTACGGTACGGAAGGCCACTGCTCTACCTACCTCTGTGTCATCAAGTATACTATCCATCTAGATTCTATACCTGTGGTGCATTTTAGTTTTGCAGTTTGCTGACAGTGACCACCAGTATATATAGCAGTACGGTACGGAAGGCCACTGCTCTACCTACCTCTGTGTCGTCAAGTATACTATCCATCTAGATTCTATACCTGTGGTGCATTTTAGTTTTGCAGTTTGCTGACAGTGACCACCAGTATATATAGCAGTACGGTACGGAAGGCCACTGCTCTACCTACCTCTGTGTCGTCAAGTATACTATCCATCCATACCTGTGGTGCATTTCAGTTGTGCGCAGTATATATAGTAGTAGGCCATTGCTATTGATACTGGCATATAATTCCACACATTAAAAAATGGAGAACAAAAATGTGGAGGTTAAAATAGGGCAAGATCAAGATCCACTTCCACCTCGTGCTGAAGCTGCTGCCACTAGTCATGGCCGAGACGATGAAATGCCATCAACGTCGTCTGCCAAGGCCGATGCCCAATGTCATAGTAGAGAGCATGTAAAATCCAAAAAACAAAAGTTCAGTTAAATGACCCAAAAATAAAAATTAAAAGCGGTCTGATGAGAAGCGTAAACTTGCCAATATGCCATTTACGACACGGAGTGGCAAGGAACGGCTGAGGCCTTGGCCTATGTTCATGGCTAGTGGTTCAGATTCACATGAGGATGGAAGCACTCATCCTCTCGCTAGAAAACTGCAGTGCCACTCCTAGATGGGCCAGGTGTTTGTGTCGGCCACTTTGGTCGCTTAGCTTAGTCACACAGCTACCTCATTGCACCTCTTTTTTTCTTTGCATCATGTGCTGTTTGGGGACTATTTTTAAATCTGCCATCCTGTCTGACACTGCAGTGCCACTCCTAGATGGGCCAGGTGTTTGTGTCGGCCACTTGTGTCGCTTAGCTTAGTCACACAGCGACCTTGGTGCGTCTCTTTTTTTCTTTGCATCATGTGCTGTTTGGGGACTATTTTTTTGACGTGCCATCCTGTCTGACACTGCAGTGCCACTCCTAGATGGGCCAGGTGTTTGTGTCGGCCACTTGTGTCGCTTAGCTTAGTCACACAGCGACCTTGGTGCGTCTCTTTTTTTCTTTGCATCATGTGCTGTTTGGGGACTATTTTTTTTAAGTGCCATCCTGTCTGACACTGCAGTGCCACTCCTAGATGGGCCAGGTGTTTGTGTCGGCCACTTGTGTCGCTTAGCTTAGCCATCCAGCGACCTCGGTGCAAATTTTAGGACTAAATATAATATTGTGAGGTGTGAGGTGTTCAGAATAGACTGAAAATGAGTGTAAATTATGGTTATTGAGGTTAGTAATACTATGGGATCAAAATGACCCCCAAATTCTATGATTTAAGCTGTTTTTGAGGGTTTTTTGTAAAAAAACACCCGAATCCAAAACACACCCGAATCCGACAAAAAATTTTCAGGGAGGTTTTGGCAAAACGCGTCCGAATACAAAACATGGCCGCGGAACCGAATCCAAAACCAAAACACAAAACACGAAAAATTTCCGGTGCACATCACTAGTGTACGCCCTCCAAGTGGTTAAGCTTCACATGAGGATGGAAGCACTCATCCTCTCGCTAGAAAAAAGAAAAGACTTAAACTGGCAAAAGCACAGCAAAGAACTGTGCGTTCTTCTAAATCACAAATCCCCAAGGAGAGTCCAATTGTGTCGGTTGCAATGCCTGACCTTCCCAACACTGGACGGGAAGAGCTTGCGCCTTCCACCATTTGCACGTCCCCTGCAAGTGCTGGAAGTAGCACCCGCAGTCCAGTTCCTGATAGTCAAATTGAAGATGTCACTTTTGAAGTACACCAGGATGAGGATATGGGTGTTGCTGGCGCTGGGGAGGAAATTGACAAGGAGGATTCTGATGGTGAGGTGGTTTGTTTAAGTCAGGCACCCGGCTCTACAGACAGGGCCGGCAACAGAAATCTTGGGGCCCGGTACAGTAATATCTCTGCGGGCCCCCCCACCCGGCCCTAAAACCATTGTCTGCACTATGTTCTTCCCCACGACCGTCACATGCACCTCCCTGGGATGTAGTTATGATACCAGCAGCCGGGATCCTGGTGGTCAGCATACCGACGCCGGGATCCCGGACGCCAGAATGCCGGCAGGGGGCCCAGCCATATTCCCACTTGTGGGTATCCCGGCGTCAGTATGCTGACCACCGGGATCCCGACCGCCGGTCACCCGATCCCAACCCCGCCTGCCTAATACAATACTGATATATTGGGATCATCTCTTTCCAAAATTAAGATTCCCAGACACACAATGGCCAGGCATTTTGTACTGTCTGTGCTGAGCAGCAGATGAGCCTGAAAGACCAGTCACCACCACACAGACATTCTGCTCTGATCTCATCTGACATGCATGCATGCAGATGCATCTATATGTGCAGAATGCTGCATGCATAATGTGCCTGCCTGCCCGCAGCCCAACCCAAACCAATCCCAAAACCCCAAACCAAACCCAAATCCCTAAACATTCTGGAGTTGGAGAGCCTTACCAGCAGCAACACACAGCCGCCGGCGCCGCTAATTGACCAGGCTCAGAATCCCGCAGTACTGTCCTGGGCCACTCCTGCTTGGCGCTCCGGCTCCTTACAGCTCACACAGCAGAGACAGGGAGGCGTGCGGTGAGGACTCGAAGAGGAGGGGCGGTCCGGACGGGCGTCATCGTGTGTGACTGGTGCAACGTCAGTGCACTGCACAGCATACAGCACGGCCGGGGACTGGCTGGCTCAGGCTGACAGCTGACCTGGCTGGGGCTGTGCACTGAGGGGGTGACCACACGGCTTGGGGGGATGGGGGGGTGCTGCCGCAAAAAACAACAACTCAACCACACAGCGGGCCGCACGCGGCTGGTGCGGTGCCGCGAGTTATAGAATTATGTACATTTATTATGATATGCTGCCACCGCTGGACCTTGGGGCCCCTCACAATGACGGGGCCCGGGACGGGTGTCCCCTTTGACCCCCCTGTCGCCGGGCCTGTCTACAGAGGCAAGATGTCCACCTCATCATCATCCTCCGATTCCTCACCCCTTTCACTGTGTACATCCCCCTCCTCACAGATTATTAATTCGTCCCCACTGGAATCCACCATCTCAGGTCCCCGTGTATTTTCTGGAGGCAATTGCTGCTGGTGAATGTCTCCACGGAGGAATTGATTATAATTCATTTTAATGAACATCATCTTCTCCACATTTTCTGGAAGTAACCTCGTACGCCGATTGTGAGCGGCTGCACTAAACACTCTTTCGGAGTACACACTGGAGGGAGGGCAACTTAGATAGAATAAAGCCAGTTTGTGCAAGGGCCTCCAAATTGTCTCTTTTTCCTGCCAGTATACGTACGGACTGTCTGACGTGCCTACTTGGATGCGGTCACTCATATAATCCTCCACCATTCTTTCAATGGTGAGAGAATCATATGCAGTGACAGTAGACGACATGTCAGTAATCGTTGGCAGGTCCTTCAGTCCGGACCAGATGTCAGCACTTGCTCCAGACTGCCCTGCATCACCGCCAGCGGGTGGGCTCGGAATTCTTAGCCTTTTCCTCGCACCCCCAGTTGCGGGAGAATGTGAAGGAGGAGATGATGACGGGTCACGTTTCGCTTGACTTGACAATTTTCTCACCAGCAGGTCTTTGAACCTCTGCAGACTTGTGTCTGCCGGAAAGAGAGATACAACGTAGGTTTTAAATCTAGGATCGAGCACGGTGGCCAAAATGTAGTGCTCTGATTTCAACAGATTGACCACCCGTGAATCCTGGTTAAGCGAATTAAGGGCTCCATCCACAAGTCCCACATGCCTAGCGGAATCGCTCTGTTTTAGCTCCTCCTTCAATGTCTCAAGCTTCTTCTGCAAAAGCCTGATGAGGGGAATGGAAAGGGAGGTATGCTCTGCGCTTGAAACAATATATCCAAAATAAATGTGCAGTCGGACACAGAAGGTTGACTCAGTACAACTTCAAAGTAATAAAAAACACTTTATATAGTATCTGTTGAAGCAGAATATACAGCATTTAGTAAAAGTAAAGAATTAGTAACAATTATACAATTTATCGCATGAACTATCTAAATGAAAATTAGATTATCATACAGCATGTAATAAAACAGTTAAAATAACTAATTCAAATGGTGATAATGAAGAATCAGAACACTGGCGTCCCAGTGTATTGGTTTGGGTTTGTAATTCCCGCAAGGATATTTTACAGTCTCACAGTCTCAGAAATTATTATGGATCTTTAGATGAAAGGTGCAATCTGTGATTTATGCTCCCGTGCTGGTTCCTGCGTTGGTGTGCAAACAGGGTCCTTATTATATAGATGAAATACACGTGGAGTAACGATATGTACTTTATTTCCTGTTATAATAACAGCTGATGATTGCCGTCTTTCCCAGAATGGTATTTGTTAATCTGAATATGAATAGCAGTGTTCAAATACGATGGATATGGCTGCCGTAAAATAACTTCTGGAGACAGGTGTTAGGCCCCACAGCGGGGGTCACACGGAACTCACCCGACCAGTGTTTGTAAAGCCGTGCGGCAGTGATGAATCCAACGTGCGGCAGAAGGCTGCGACCAAAGCTGTCGCGGTTATGCTGAGCTGCGGACTGTATCCTTACGGCGAGTATCACCAAGTGAGCAGTATAACAGAGAATGGGCGTCAACGCGTTTCGTCTCCTAGCAACGGAGACTTCCTCAAGACCCGGGCCACCGACAGCATCTCCTGCACACCCCTGTCATTTTTCAAAAGATTCTGCACCACCAAATTAATTGTATGTGCAAAACATGGGACATGCTGGAATTTGCCCAGATGTAATGCACGCACAATATTGGTGGCGTTGTCCGATATCAGAAATCCCCAGGAGAGTCCAATTGGGGTAAGCCATTCTGCGATTATGTTCCTCAGTTTCTGTAAGAGGTTGTCAGCTGTGTGCCTCTTAAGGAAAGCGGTGATACATAGCGTAGCCTGCCTAGGAACGAGTTGGCGTTTGCAAGATGCTGCTACTGGTGCCGCTGCTGTTGTTGCTGCGGGAAGCCATACATCTACCCAGTGGGCTATCACAGTCATATAGTCCTTAGTCTGCCCTGTTCCACTTGTCCACATGTCCGTGGATGCAAACTCATTTTGTAGGACACTGGTGACTCTTTTTCTGACGTCTGTGTACATTCTCTGTATCGCCTGCCTAGAGAAGTGGAACCTAGATAGGATTTGATACCGGTGACACAGTATCTGAAACAATTCTCTAAGTCCCACTGAACTAATGGTGGATACTGGACGCACATCTAACACCAGCATAACTGTCAAGGCCTCAGTTATCCGCTTTGCAAATGATGACTGCTGTCATATTTCATCTTCCTCACAAAGGACTGTTGGACAGTCAATTGCTTACTGGAAGTAGTGCAAGGGGTCTTCCGACTTTCCCTCTGGGATGACGATCGACTCCCAGCAGCAATAACAGCTGCGGCAGCAACAGCAGGCGTACCACTCAAGGATCCTACTGAGGAATCCCGCTTAGGAGAGGACTCCTCAGTCTTGCCAGTGACATGGCCTGCAGGACTACTGACATTCCTGACTGAGGAGGAAGTTGACATTGAGGGAGTTGGTGGTGTGGCTTGCAGGAGCTTGGGTACAGGAGGAAGAAGGGATTTAGGTGTTAGTGGACTGCTTATGCTCTTACCCAAAGTTTCACAACTTGACACTGACTTCTGATGAATGCGCAGCAGGTGACGTATAAGGGTGGATGTTCCTAGGTGGTTAACATCCTTACCCCTACTTATTACAGATTGACAGAGGCAACAGATGGCTTGACACCTGTTGTCTGGATTTGTGGAGAAATAATTTCGTACCAAAGAGGTGGCTTTTTTGGTAGATTGCCCAGGCATCAAAATGGGCTTCTTCGTCCCAATGACAACAGGTGTCTCCCACGGTGCCTGACTTAAACAAACCACATCACCACCAGAATCCTCCTCGTCAACTTCCTTCTCAGCGCCAGCAACACCCATATCCTCATCCTGGTGTACTTAAACAATGACATCTTCAATTTGAATATCAGGAACTGGACTGTGGGTGCTCCTTTCAGCACTTGCAGGTGACATTCAAATTGTGGAAGGAGCCACCTCTTTCCATCCAGTGTTGGGAAGGTCAGTCATCGCAACCGCCGACACACTTGGAATCTGGAATGGGATTTGTGATACCATCTCAGAACGCACAGTTCTTTTCTGTGCTCTTTCCAGCTTAACTCTTTTAATTTTTCTAGCGGGAGGATGAGGGCTTCCATCATCATGTGAAGATGGAACCACTAGCCATGAACATAGGCCAGGGCCTCAGCCGTTCCTTGCCACTCTGTATCGTAAATGGCATATTGGCAAGTTTACGTTTCTCCACAGACGATTTAAATTTATTTTTTTTGTTCTTTTTACTGAACTTTGGCTTTTTGGTTTTTACATGCCCTCTACTATCACATTGGGCATCAGCCTTGGCAGACGACGTTGATGGCATTTCATCGTCTATGTCATGGCTAGTGGCAGCAGCTTCAGCACTAGGAGGAAGTGTTTCATCTTGATCTTTCCCTATTTTATCCTCAACATTTTTGTTCTCCATTATTTTTTGGGAGTTATATAAGACAATATGCAGCACAGGAATGACTGGAATGACTGATGGACAGGACACCACCACTGGTCTGATGCAGCACAACACAACAACACTGTAAGGAACTTGTGGTTGTTGTTATAATTATTATACGGTAGCAGTGGACATATAGCAGCAGCGTATATCGTCACTGGAATGACTGATGAACAGGACACTACCTCTGGCCTGATGCAGGAAAACACAACAACAGTGTAAGGGACTTGTTGTTGTTGTTGTTGTTATTATTATTATATGGCAGCAGTGGACATATAGTAGCAGCGTATATCATCACTGGAATGACTGATGAACAGGACACTACCAGTGGTCTGATGCAGCACAACATAACAACACTGTAAGGGACTTGTGGTTGTTGTTATAATTATTATACGGCAGCAGTGGACATATAGCAGCAGCGTATATCGTCACTGGAATGACTGATGAACAGGAAACTACCACTGGTCTGATACAGCACAACACAACAACACTGTAAGGGACTTCTGGTTGTTGTTATAATTATTATTATACGGCAGCAATGGACATATATCAGCAGCGTATATCGTCACTGGAATGACTGATGAACAGGACACTACCTCTGGCCTGATGCAGGAAAACACAACAACACTCTAAGGGACTTGTTGTTGTTGTTATTATTATTATTATTATAAGGAAGCAGTGGACATATAGCAGCAGCGTATATCGTCACTGGAATGACTGATGAACAGGACACTACCACTGGTCTGATGCAGCACTTTATACATCTACACTGGATATATGGCAGCAGAGAACACCAACACTGTGACTGGCTGGACTGATGCAGCACAATACACTGACTACACTGGACTGGACAGCACAACACAGCACCACTTTATACAGCTACATTGGCAGGAGAGGACACCAACACTGTGACTGGCTGGACTGATGCAGCACAATACACTGACGACACTAGACTGGACTGAGCAGCACAACACAGCACAAGACTCACTACCCCACTTTCCCGCCCCCACACAGACAATGAACACTGAGGACACGTCCTCTCAATACACTCTCCGAGACTGGAGTGAAAATGGGCGCGGCTCCTTATATGGATTCCAAATCCCGTGAGAATCTGACAGCGGGATGATGACGTTCTGCCGCGTTTGGGTTTCCAAGTCATTCAGGAAAACCCGAGCCGGGCTCGGAACCGAACTCGGAAAGCAAAGTCCAGTAGGGATCGGTTCTCTGAGAACCGAACCCGCTCATCTCTAATCACCATAAGAATCCTCATCGTCACCTTCCTCCTGAGCGACAGCTACATCAATATCCTCCTCATACTTGTGTACTTCTACAGAGACATCCTCAATCTCAATATCAGCAACTGGACTTGTGGTGCTCCTCCCAGCACGTGCAGTTAGCATGCAAATAGTGGTAGGAGCCTCCTTTTCCCATACAGTCTTGGGAAGGTCACACCTATAGATCACAACTGCGATCACACTTAGACTCTCCTTGGGGATTTGTGATATCTCTGAACGAACAGTTGTTTTTTCCTGTGCTTTAACAAGCTTAATTTTTTTTCATTTTTTGAGAGGGAGGAGGGCTTCCATCCTCATGAGAAGCTGAGCCACTTGTCATGAAAATAGGCCAAGACCTTAGCCTTTCCTTGCCACTTCGTGTCGTGAATGGCATATTGCCAATTTTACATATCTCATCAGATCATTTCTTTTTTTTATTCTGCTTATTAGTTCTTGGGTTTGGATTTTACATGCCCTCTATGACATTGGCGCATAAGCAGACGGCATTGATGGAATTGCATCATCAATGTCTTGACTGGTGGAAGCAGCAGCTTTAGCACTAGTTATAGGAACTGGAAGTGGGTCCTCATCTTCCACTATTTTTTCCTCCCATGAATTTTTACAGCATACAAGACAGGGCCAGCACCCCTGTATTATCACAGCATACAGGACCAGTGTGCTTTTATTTTAACAACTGCACCCCTTAATTTTTACAGCATATAGGGCCAGTGTAATATTATTTTAACAGCAGCACCCCTGTATTTTTACAGCACACAGGATCAGTGTGCTTTTATTTTAACAACTGCACCCCTGAATTTTTACAGAATACAAGATGGAGCCAGCACCACTGTATTTTCACAGCATACAGGACCAGTGTGCTTTTATTTTAACAACTGCACCCTTGTGATTTTACAGCATACAGTGCCATTGTGTTTTTATTTTAACAACAGCAGCACCCCTGAATATTTACAGCATACAGGACCAGTGTGCTTTTATTTTAACAACAGCAGTGCCCATGAATTTTTACAGCATAGGAGACAGGGCCAGCACCCCTGTATTTTTACAACAAACAGGACCACTCTGCTTTTATTTTAATAACTGCACTGCTGAAATTTTACAGCATATAAGGCAAGTGTACTTTTTTTAACAGCAGTACCTCTGTATTTTTACAGCATATAGGGCCAGTGTGCTTTTATTATAACAACTGCACCCCTGCATTTTTACAGCATACAGGAACAGTGTGCTTTTATTTTAACAACAACAGCACCCCTACATTTTTACAGCACACAAGACTGGGCCAGCACCCCTATATTCTCAAAGCATACAGGACCAGTGTGTTTTAATTTAACCAAATGCACCCCTGTATTCTTACAGTATTCAGGACCAGTGTGTTTTTATTTTAACAATTGCACACCTGAATATTTACATCATATAGGACCAGTATGCTTTTTTTTAACAACAGCAGTACCCCTGAATTTTTAAAGCATACAGGACCAGTGGGCTTTATTTTAACAACAGAAGAACCCCTGAATTCTTACAGCATACAAGACAGGGCTAGCACCCCTGTGTTTTCACAGCATTAGGGCCAGTGTGCTTTTATTTTAACAACTGCACCCCTGAATTTACAGCATACAGGACCAGTGTGCTTCATTTTAACAACTGTACCTCTGAATTTTTACAGCATTCAGGGAAAGTGTAATATTATTTTAACAGCAGCACCCCTGTATTTTGACAGCATATAGGAACAGTGTGCCTTTATTTTAACAGCAGCACCCCTGAATTTTTACAGCATACAAGACTGATCCAGCACCCCTTAATTTTTACAGCATACAGGACCAGTGTGTTTTTATTTTAACAACAGCACCCCTGTTTTCTTACAGCATACAGGACCAGTGTGTCTTTATTTTTTTTTAAAAGGCAGCACCCCTGAATTTTTACAGCATACTAGACAGGGCCAGCACCACTGTATTTTCACAAAATACAGGACCAGTGTGCTTTTATTTTAACAACTGCATCCCTGAATTTTTACATCATACAGGACAAGTGTGCTTTTATTTTAACAAAAGCAGAACCCCCGAATTTTTACAGCATACAAGACTGGACCAGCACCACTATATTTTCACAGCATACAGAAACATGGTGCTTTTATTTTAACAACTGCACCCCTGAAGTATTACAGCATAAAGGACCAGTGTGCTTTTATTTTAACATCTGCACCACTGTATTTTTACAGCATACAGGACTAGTGTGCTTTTATTTTAACAACTGCACCCCTGAATTTTTTACAGCATACAGGACCAGTGTGCTTTTATTTTATTAACAGCAGTGCCCCTGACTTATACAGCATACAAGACAAGACCAGCACCCCTATATTTTCACTGCATACAGTACCAGTGTGCTTTTATTTTAACAACTGCACCCTTTGAAGTTTTACAGCATAAAGGACCAGTGTGCTTTTATTTTAACAACTGCGCCCCTGTATTTTTACAGCATACAGTGCTGGTGTGCTATTATCTTAACAACTGCACCCCTGAATTTTTACAGCATACAGGACAAGTGTGCTTTTATTTTAACAACAGCAGCACCCCTGAATTTGTACAGCATACAAGACAGGGCCAGCAACCCTATATTTTCACAGCATACAGGACAAGTGTGCTTTTATTTAAAACAACTGCGCCCCTGAATTTTTACAGCATACAGGAACAGTGTGCTTTTATTTTAACAACTGTACCTCTGAATTTTTACAGCATACAGGACCATTGTGCTTATATTTTAACAGAAGCAGCACCCCTGAATTTTTACAGCATATAGGACAGGGCCAGCACCAATATATTTTCAAAGCATACAGGACCAGTGTGCTTTTATTTTAACAACTACACCCCTAAAGTTTCACAGCATAAAAGGATCAGCTGGCTTTTATTTTAACATCTGCACCCCTGTATTTTTACAGCATACAGGACCAGTGTACTTCTATTTTAACAACTGCACTCCTGATTTATAACAGCATACAAGACAAGTGTGGTTGTATTTTAACAACAACAACACCCCTGAATTTTTACAGCATACAAGAATCAGTGTGCTTTTATTTTAAAAACTGCACCACTTAATTTTTACAGCATACAGGACCAGTGTGCTTTTATTTTAACAAAAGCAGCACCCCTGCATTTTTACAGCACACAGGACTGGACCAGCACCCTTATATTTTCACAGCATACAGGACCAGTTTGCTTTTATTTAGCAACTGCACCCCTGAAGTTTTACAGCATAAAGGACCAGTGTGCTTTTATTTTAACTTCTGCACCCCTGTATTTTTACAGCATACAGGACCAGTGTGGCTTTTATTTTAACAACTGCACCCCTGAATTTTTTACAGCATACAGGACCAGTGTGCTTTTATTTTATTAACAGCAGTGACCCTGAATTTTTTCAGCATACACAACCTGTGTGCTTTTATTTTAACAACAGCTGCACCCCTGAAGTTTTAAAACATACAAGACAGGGCCAGAATCTCTGTATTTTCACAGCATATTTGACCAGTGTGCTTTTATTTTAACACCTGTTCCCCTGAATTTTTACAGCACACAGGGCCAGTATAATATTATTTTAACAGCAGCACCCCTGAATTTTTTAAGCATACAGAACTAGTGTGCTTTTTTAACAACAGTAGCAACCCTGAATTTTTGCAGCATACAAGACAGGGCCAGCACCCCTGCATTTTCACAGCATACTGGTTTAATGTGGTTTTATTTTAATAACCACACCCCTGATTTTTTACAGCATTCAGGGCTAGTGTACTTTTATTTTAAAAACAGCACCCCTGCATTTTACAGCATTTAAGGCTAGTGTACTTTTATTTTAAAAACAGCACCCCTTAATTTTTACAGCATACAGGACCAGTGTAATATTATTTTAACTGTAGCACCCCTGTATTTTTACAGCATAAAGACTGGGCCAGCACCCCTGTATTTTCACAGCATACAGGACCAGTGTACTTTTATTTTAACAACTGCACCCCTGAATTCTTACAGCATACAGGACCAGTGTGCTTTTATTTTAACAAATGCACCTCTGTATTTTTACAACATACATGACCAGTGTGCTTTTATTTTAACATCAGCAGCACCTCTTAAATTTTACAGCATACAGGACCAGTGGGTTATTTTAACAACAGCAGCACCCCTTAATTTTTACAGCATACAAGACTGGACCAGCATCCTTATATTTTCACAGCATACAGGACCAGTGTGTGTTTATTTTAACAACTGCACCCCTGTATTTTTACAGCATACAGGACCAGTGTGCTTTTATTTTAACAACTGCACCCCTGAATGTTTATAGTATACAGGAACAGTGTGCTTTTATTTGAACAACAGCAGCACCCCTGAATTTTTATAG
Organism: Pseudophryne corroboree; assembly: GCF_028390025.1. NCBI lineage: Eukaryota > Metazoa > Chordata > Amphibia > Anura > Myobatrachidae > Pseudophryne > Pseudophryne corroboree. The sequence continues at coordinate 222,836,834 of NC_086450.1, forward strand.
CAAACGTGAAAGGGTCAGCACTCTTGTATTTTCACGGCATACAGGACCAGTGTGCTTTTATTTTAACAAATGCACCTCTGTATTTTTACAACATACAGGACCAGTGTGCTTTTATTTTAAAAACAGCAGAATCTCTTAATTTTTACAGCATACAGGACCAGTGGGTTTTTATTTTAACAACAGAAGCACCCCTTCATTTTTATAGCATACAAGTCTGGGCCAGCACCCCTGTATTTTCACAGCATACAGGACCATTGTACTTTTATTTTAACAACAGCAGCACCCCAGAAGTTTTACAGCATAGAAGACAGGTCCAGCACCCCTGTATTTTCACAGCATACTGGACCAGTGTGCTATTATTTTAACAGTTGCACCCCTGAAATTTCACAGCACACAGGGCCAGTGTAATATTATTTTAAAAGCAGCACTCCAGTATTTTCATGGCATACAGGACCAGTGTGTTTTTATTTTAACAACTGCACACCTTAATTTTTACAGCATACATGACCAATGTTCTTTTATTTTAACAACTGCACCCCTGAATTTTTACAGCACACTTGGCCAGTGTAATATTATTTTAACAGCAGCTCCTCTGAATTTTTACAGAATACAAAACCAGTGTGTTTTTATTTTAACAAGAGAAGCACCCCTGAATTTTTACAGGATACAAGACTGGGCCAGCAACCCTGTATTTTCACAGCATACAGGACCACTGTGCTTTTATTTTAACAACTACACCCCTGCATTTTTACAGCATTCTGGGCTAGTGTACTTTTATTTTAAAAACAACACCACTGAATTTTTACAGCATACAGGACCAGTGTGCTTTATTTTAACATCAGAAGCACCCCTGAATTTTTACAGCATACAAGTCTGGGCCAGCACCCCTGTATTTTCACAGCATACAGGACCAGTGTACTTTTATTTTAACAACAGCAGCACCCCTGAATTTTTAAAGTATACAAGACAGGGCCAGCATCCCTGTATTTTCACAGCATAATGGACCAGTGTGCTTTTATTTTAACACCTGCTCCTTTGATATTTTAAAGCACACAGGGCCAGTATAATATTATTTTAACAGCAGCACCCCTGATTTTTTTAAGCATACAGGACCAGTGTGCTTTTTTTAACAACAGCAACCATTAATTTTTGCAGCATACAAGACATGGCCAGCACCCCTGCATTTTCACAGCATACCAGTTTAGTTTGCTTTTTTTAACAACTGCACCCCTGAATTTTGACATCATTCAGGGCTAGTGTACTTTTATTTTAAAAATAGCACCCGGAAATTTTTACAGCATACAGAGCCAGTGTAATATTATTTTAACAGTAGCACCCCTGTGTTTTTACAGAATACAGGACCAGTGTGTTTTATTTTCACATCAGAAGCACCCCTGAATTTTTACAGCATACAAGACTGGGCCAGCACCCCAGTATTTTCACAGCATACAGGACCAGTGTACTTTTATTTTAACAACTGCCCCCTTGAATTCTTACAGCATACAGGACCAGTGTGCTTTTATTTTAACATATGCACCTCTGTATTTTTACAGCATACCGGACCAGTGTGCTTTTATTTTAACAACAGCAGCACCCCTTCATTTTTACAGCATACAAGACTGGACCAGCACCCCTATATTTTCACAGCATACAGGACCAGTGTGTGTTTAACAACTGCACCCCTGAAGTTTTACAGCATACAAGACTGGGCCAGCACCACTGTATTTTCACAGCATACCAGACCACTGTGCTTTTATTTTAACAACTGCACCTCTTAATTTTTACAGCATACAGGGCCAGTATTCTTTTATTTTAACAACAGCACCCTTGAATTTTTACAGCATACAGGGCCAGTTTTATATTATTTTAACAGCAGCACTCCTGAATTTTTACAGCATACAGAACCAGTGTGTTTTTATTTGAACAACAGAAGCACCCCTGAATTTTTACAGCATACCAGACAGGGCCAGCACCCCTGTATTTTCACAACATACAGGACCAGTGTACTTTTATTTTAACAACAGCACCCCTAAATTTTTACAGCATACAGGAGGACAGTGCCCCTGCCCCCTGTACAATACAGTTACTGTCAGGACAGCAACACCCATGTATAGCTGCAGCACCCCTAACAGCACATGAAACACAAGTGACAGCCAGGACAGCACCCCTAACAGCACAGGTACACCACAGTGACAGGAGCAGCACCCCTACAGAGCACACACTGACCTCACGCAATGCCACCACACATAGAGAGACAGAGGTCTGTCTCCCTCACTGTCCAAGTCTGGAGAGAAAATGGTGGTGATGCATGACTGTTTATATGGAATCCAAATCCCACGAGATTCCGACAGCAGGATGATGACGTTTTGCCTTGTTCTGGTCTGGCGGGAAGTCCCAAGCCAGACTCAGATCCAGGCTCGGAGCATGGCGTTCAGGGGGTTCATTTATCTGGGAACCAAACCCGCTCATCTCTAATCTATATATAAATGTGAAAGCCCTCACTCACTCACTTACTCACTGACTGACTCATCACTAATTCTCTTACTTCCCGATATGTTAGGATGTTGACATTTAACATAGGTATTCTTCAGGTTGGAAATAGGAAAACTACATAATTAGAATTGTAATAACCCTCCAATAAGGGGATGAAAAGGGGGTTGACATAATGTCATCATTACCGATGTGTGGCTTGCGTTGCGTGAATGATAATGCCCAAATGGACCATCGGATCAAAATTTGGATTGCAGCTCCAGTGTGTAGAATTTAATAAACTACAAAAATGCGAAAGCCCTCACTCACTCACTCACTCACTCACTCACTCACTCACCACTAATTCTATTATTTCCTGATATGTTCGGAAGATGACATTTAACATACTGTAGTTATTCTGCAGCTGTGCAATAGAAAACTACATAAATCGACTTTTTAGAAACCTCCCCTAAGGGGATGAAACAGGGGTTAATATAATGATGTCATTACCAATGCGTGGCTTGCATTGTGGGAACCATAACAACTAAATGGACAAGATTTTAATAAACTACGAAAATGCAATAGCCCTCCCTCACTCAATGAGTGGTATTCAATTATTTTCACCCCCTTCCACACCCATTCTGTTTCTGCTGACTGGTGTGGTATAATCATTCCAGCTTGCTACCCCTGAGGTAGCGAAGACGCCCAACCCTATATGCAGCTAATCCTGATTACTATGGGTGCGATATGCATGATAATGGGGATCACTTTAGAAAGGAGATTGGGCATGATATATCATTTGAATACCGCCCAATGGCTGACTCATCACTAATTCTCCTACTTCCCAATAAAGATGAAATTTAACAGGTGGGAAATAGGAAAACTACGTAATTAGAATTTTTATAAACCTCCCTTAAGTGGATGTAAAGGGAGTTGACATAATGACATCATTACCAATGCATGGTTTGTGTTGCGGGAACAATAACACCCAGACGGACAATTGGATAAAAATTGCACCTCCAGTGTGTAGAATTTAATAAACTACAAAAATGGTCCTGTCACTTTTTACCGTATCTGCTACGGGTGCTCCTCGGGTAACGCCAAGAACTATAAATATTAACTTACATTAAGACATCTCAAATTTACAGCTCTATAGATTTACCAAATTTTAAACACTCACAACCGTGAAAATCGGAAACTCCCGTGCAATGAACAGGTAAAATGACTAGTAAAGATAGATAGATAGATAGATAGATAGATAGATAGATAGATAGATAGATAGATAGATAGACAGATAGATAAAAATAACTTGTGTATATTCAGACCCAGGCTGTGACACTGCATTAATCAAAGAGATGTGCGCTCACCCTCGTGTTTTGGTTTTGGTTCTAATTTGTTGTCAAGTTTTTGTTTTGTCAAAAACCACCCTCACATGTTTTGTATATGTGTTTTTTTCAAAATGTGGTTAAAAGAGCTAAAACAATACAATTCGTGCTTGATTTTCTTTCTACAAGTAAATCATTTTCTTGTCATTTTCAGTCAATTCTGACCACCTCACAGCTCATGATAATGTTTTCCCCAATATTAACCAAAAGTTGGAGATAGTTGGCTGATCACTAAATGACAGAGAAGTATTATATATATATATAAATCTGTTTATTGTTTTATTAAACAACATAAGAAATCATGGATACATACAGACAGAACAAATCTTTGTCCAATAGCAATAAAAGATGAACTGTGAAAACAATGCATACATGTATAATCAATGTTATAGAATTTCACATACAACTACAACAAAATAAGGACCCAAATAGGGTAATACAAAGAATTTGAGTATAAAAGGAGTGAAAAGGTAGAATAAGAAAAGGAAAGGTAAGAAAATAAAGATTTGAATAGGGAAGGAAGAAAGGACTAGTAACTGCATTATGAAGTATCCACACAAAAAAATCTCCATTTTTGGCAAATGGGAAATGATAGCCAAAATGACTAAATGAGAATAGATTAAAATCTAGAATAGGGTATATTTACAAGGACATTAGCACACCTTCAAACATTAGTCAGCCGTATTAGTTTGCCTTAGTGATGGAAGGTTATTATAAAATTCACAATTTGCCAAACCAAAGGTTTTGAAGAAGCTATCTTTACTGGAAGGGTGTAGCGAGTTTATATACATGCCCCATTTTCGATAAAATTTAGAAATACCGGTGTTTGAAGTAGGAGATGTAAGTTTTCTCTCAAAGTATAAAATTTGATGTAACTTACAATTGACTTTTTTATTAGTAGGAGAAGAGGAGGAGATCCAAAGAATCAGTATAACTTTTTTGACTATCATACAAACAATTGTCAAAAAGGGGTGATCTCAGATTTATGTGGGCCCTGGTGACAATTCTGAAATTTAGAGAAAAGACAGGCCAAGCAATCAGGTTTTAGATTAAGAGAAAATATAGAATTGATAAATTGTACAAGTTTATTTCAGAATTATTTAATTTTGTAGCATTCCCAAAAACAATGCAGAAATTTAGCATTTGAGATATAGCATTTTATACAATTTTATACAATCACCAGATTCTGAGCTTAGCATGTCTTTTCTCTGCGCTGGGGCTATATAGGCTCTGAAAATAGTCCTGATATGGACTTCTTGAAGGTATGAAAAGAAAAGAGTATGAAGGGTGGAATCATAGTTGTGTAAAAGAATATCAGGGTCAGAAATAGATGGAATATCATTGGAAAAAACTGGACAATCTTGAATTTATGAATTTCACGGAAGAATTAATCAGTACTGTATGTTATATAAATGTTTTGTTTTATAACATACTTTCACGATAAGTTTAAAACAGAGACTCCAGAGGATCAGGCTTGGAAGCATTTTCCATAGCAATAGGAATAGACTGCACAAAATGTCGGATTTGTAGATACATGTAAAAATCTTTATTGTCAAGTTGAAAAGAGGATTTAAAATCTTCAAACTGTTTCATCTTGCATCCTGGGTCAAAAACTTTTGATATGTTACTAAGACCTTTCAAATGCCATTCCTTGAATTTGACATTCATCAGAGAAGATTGGAAAGCCACATTACCCCAAATTGGAATCAGAGACGAAGAGCAAGGGCTTCTATAAATTTTTTTGTTAATGAGTAACCAAGTTTTGTATGTATCTTTGAAAATAATGTTGTTCATAACTTTCAAGGGGAAATCATGGGCATTAGCAAATAAGACAGCTCTTGGGGAATACAGAGCGAGCAAGGCCTCATCAAGAGAAAAATCTACATAATGAGTCTGTTCAGTTAGCCAGTCACTAATGTATCTAAAGAAGATATACAGAGAAAAAAGTTCAAAATCAGGAATACCAAGTCCACCAGATTTTCTAGGAAATTTTAATTTAGATTAAATACACATTTTAACAAACTACGCACTTTAGTGACAGGTACTGCCACTTTTGTGGCTGAAGTGCTTGGTTTGTTTGGGCCTACACAAAACACTTTTTTGGAAGGACTACCTCTGATCACTAATGAGAAGATTGATGATGAGAGTATTAGTTACAAATTATTATTATTTTGTAAAATGAATTTTATGAACACAACGCAAATGACAAAACATGGAGGGGATCCAGAGTCCCAATGAACACAACGCCTAAACCTTAACCCTCCCCAGGGTGCCTAACCCTGCCTCTCCACAGCCTAACTTTAACCCTCCCAGCAGCCTAATACTAACTCTCCCTTCCCACATCCTAAACCTAACACTCCTTCCCCCACTGCCTAACCCTAACTCTCCTTCCCCACAACTTTAAACCTAACCCTCCCTTCCCATATGTCACAATCCTGACTAAATCACTCATGTTCTGTGACTTGCCTCAATATTTCCTGCAAGCCTGCATCTGCTTTGCAGCCCAGCCTACTCTGAAAACCTCCACCTCCATCACAGTTCAGCACACAAACTGAAGTGTAAACTCCAAATCAAGTTCCCTGTGCGAGAATTCCTCTGTTCAGCATCTGATTCTCCATAGCGCTCTGCTTTCTGGTGTTTAGACTTCAGCTTTTCCCAGCCTGCTAGGCCTCAATCCACACCAGAGCCTAATCTAGAGTACTGCTGTGACAGGTTTTGCTCACCTGACCATGATCCATCCACTCCTGAGCCAGACAGAGACGCCCTGATTCACCTGACTCTATCCACCAATCATCAAACACCAAGGGGTATAAATAAGAAGACCTGAGTTTCAGAAACTGACAGTTCCATGAGTTACAGAGCTCAGTGTGTGAGCCTACTAGCTGATCTTACCACATTTTACAGATATTGTCTTAGTACCTGCAATCCTTTGTACCTTTGCACTCAACTCCAGTTCCAGTCTGGTTGTACTCCAGTTTGGTTGTACTCCATTTTGGTTGTACTCCTTTCTGGTTGCACTCAAGTCTGGTTACACTTCAGTTTTGTTCCAGTCCAGTTGTACTCCATTTTGGTTGCACTCAAGTCTGGTTCCAGTCTGGTTGCTCTTAAGTTCAGTTCCAGCCTAGTTGTACTCCATTCCAGTTGCACTCCAGTCCAGTTCCAGTCTGGTTGCACTTAAGTTCAGTTCCAGCCTAGTTGTACTCCATTTCGGTTGAACTCCAGTCCAGTGCCAGTCTGGTTACACTCCAGTCCGTTTCCAGTCTGGTTGCACTCTGGTCTGGTACCAGTCTGGTTGCACTCCAGTCTGGTTCCAGTCTGGTTGCACTCTGGTCCAGTTCCAGTGTGGTTGCACTCCGGTTCAGTTCCAGTGTGTTTGCACTTTAGTCCGGTTTCAGTGTGGTTGTACGCTGGTCTGGTTTCAGTGTGGTTGCACTCTGATTCGGTTGCAGTCTGGTTGCACTCCAGTCTGGTTGGGGTCCGGTTACACTCCAGTTCAGCTGCACTCAAATCTGGTTCCAGTTCGATTGCACTCCAGTCCGGTTACAGTCCAGCTGCACTCCAATATATTGCAAATTCCATTGGTTATAGCCAAACCCTGCTCAACATCGGTCCAGTTTTTCTCGTCCATCACCCTGCTGGATTCTGCCACTCAAGCATTCTGTGGATCTCATCAAGTAAGGAAAGGGTCATAATATTATTTACAGTATCCATCCAGCATACAGCCAGCTAATCTTCTGCTACACAGGATACGGCTCTCTCTGCTGAGATCCGAGTTTGATTCCCGGTCAAAGATTGCAGCTACTGCATTTATCTTTACGTATTACCTGTTTCCCTCAGACCAGTCAATTCTACACATAGTCCTCCAGTTACCTTCACAGACTTTAAATAGACTCTGGGTTCACAAGCAAACAGTCATGACACTGGCAACCTAACCGTAACCCTCCAACCCCTGCAGCCTAACCCTAACCCTCCAACTCCTGCAGCCTAAACCGAAACCCCCCACACCCCACCATCCGCGGCTTAACTCATTTGGGATAATGGCAATGGCATTTCAATCCATGTCAGGATCCCGGCCTTTGGTATTCCGAGCAGTGTTGGGATTCCAGAGTCATTATTCCGACTGTCGGTATTCCAAAAGCCGGAACCCTGACTGTATCCCTGTGTACAGTACATACTATTATATAATTTCATTTATTTTAACAGTAAAGTTTAGATATTATTAGAAACTATTGATGTGCGGTGGGCAATTTTCGTGTTTTGTATTTTAGTTTTGGATTTGGATCCTTGTTCATGTTTTGGATTGGGATTGGTTTAGCCAAAACCACCCTTTCGGGATTTGGTTTTGGATCTGGATGATTTTTGAAAAAAACACACATAAAAACAGCTAAAATCACAGAAATTGGGGGTAATTTTGATCCTACGGTATTATTAACCTCAATAAAATTCATTTCCACTCATTTTCAGTCTATTCTGAACACCTCACATCTCACAATATTGTTTTTAGGCCAAAAGGTTGCTGGATGACTAAGCTAAGCGACACAAGTGGACGGCACAGGAGTGGCACTGCAGTGTCAGACAGGATGGTACTTTTAAAAACTAGGCCCCAAAGAGCGCATTATGCAAAGAAGAAAAAAAGTTGCAATGAGGTAGCTGTATGACTAAGCTAAGTGACCCAAGTGGGTGGCACAAACACCTGGCCCCTCTAGGAGTGGCAATTCAGTGGCAGACAGGATGACACTTTTAAAAACTAGGCCCCAAACAGCACATAATGCAAAAAAAAAGGTACAAGATGGAATTGTCCCACCCATCCTTATGTTGTATAAACAGGACATGCACACTTTAACAAACCAATCATTTCAGCGACAGGGTCTGCCACATGACTGTGGCTGAAATTATTGGTTTGTTTGGGCCCCCACAAAAAAAGAAGTAATTAATCCACCCACCAAAAAGAAGTAATTCATCTCTCCTTGCACAAACTGGCTCTACAGAGGCAAGATGTTGTCCTCATCCTCCAATTCTTCACCCCTTTCAGTTTGCACATCCTCCTCCTCACAGAGTATTAATCCGTCCTGACTGGAATCCACCATCACAGGTCCCTGTTTACTTTCTGGAGGCGATTGCTGGTAAAGGTCTCCCTGGTGGAATTTATAATTCATTTTGATGAACATCATATTCTCCACATTTTGTGGAAGTAACCTCTTACGCCGATCGCTGAAGAGGTTACCGGCTGCACTAAACACTCTTTAAGAGTACTCACTGGAGGGGGAACAACTAAGGTAAAATAAAGCCAGTTTGTGCAAGGGCCTCCAAATTGCTTCTTTTTTTCTGCCAGTATACATACGGACTGTCTGACATGCCTAATTGGATGCTGTCACCGATATAATCCTCCACCATTCTTTCAATGGTGACAGCATCATATGCAGTGACAATAGACATGTCAGTAATCATTGGCAGCTACTTCAGTCCGGACAAGATGTCAGCACTTGCTCCTAACTGACCTGCATCACCAACAGCGGGTGGGCTCAGAAATTTTATCCTTTTCCTCGTGGCCCCAGTTGTGGGAGAAAATGAAGGAGGAGCTGTTGACGGGTCATGTTCCGCTTGAGTTTACAACTGTCTCACCAGCAGGTCTTTGCACCTCTGCAGACTTCTGTATACCAGAAAGAGAGATACAATGTAGACTTTAAACATAGGATCAAGCACGGTAGCCAAAATGCAATGCTCTGATTTCAACAGTCTATTGTCACTGCATCATATGCAGTGACAATAGACATGTCAGTAATCATTGGCAGCTACTTCAGTCCGGACAAGATGTCAGCACTTGCTCCTAACTGACCTGCATCACCAACAGCGGGTGGGCTCAGAAATTTTATCCTTTTCCTCGTGGCCCCAGTTGTGGGAGAAAATGAAGGAGGAGCTGTTGACGGGTCATGTTCCGCTTGAGTTTACAACTGTCTCACCAGCAGGTCTTTGCACCTCTGCAGACTTCTGTATACCAGAAAGAGAGATACAATGTAGACTTTAAACATAGGATCAAGCACGGTAGCCAAAATGCAATGCTCTGATTTCAACAGATTGACCACTCTTGAATCCTGGCAAAGCAAATGAAGGGTTCCATCCACAAGTCCCACATACTTTGCGGAATCGCTCCCTCTTAGCTCCTCATTCAATTTCTTCAGCGGCCTCTGCAAAAGCCTTATGAGGGTAATGACCTGACTCAAGCTGGCAGTGTCTGAACTGACTTCTCATGAGGCAAGTTCCAAGGGTTGGAGAACCTTGCACAACACAGAAATCATTCTCCACTGCTCTTGAGTCAGGTGCATTCCCCCTCCTTTGCCTATATCGTAGGCAGATGTATAGGCTTGAATGGCCTTTTGCTGCTCCTCCATCCTCTGAAGCATTGAAGTGTTAAATTCCACCTGGTTACTACCTCTTGTTTCAGGTGATGGCAGGGCATGTTCAGGAGTGTTTGATGGCGCTCCAGTCTGCGGCATGCAGTGGCTGAATGCCTGCACGCCCCTCTCATTTTTCCAAAAATTCTGCACCACTAAATTAATTGTAAGTGCAAAACATGGGACGTGCTGGAATTTGTCCAGATGTAACGCATGGACAATATTGGTGGCATTGTCCGATATCACAAATCCCCAGTAGAGTCTAAGTGAGGTAAGCCATTGTGCGATGATGTCCCTCAGTAAGTTAGTGGACAGTGGGTACAACCGCATTTTTCAGGATGCTGAGGACAATTTTCTTAATGTACCTGTACAGTTTGGGAATCGCTTTCCTAGTAAAGTGGAATCTAGATGGGATTTGGTACAGAGGACACACTACCTCCATCGATTGTTGAAATCTCACTGCACTAATGGCGGACACCGGATGAACGTCTAACACCAACATAGCTGTTTAGGACTCTGTTATCCCCTTTGCAACAGGATGACTGCTGTCATATTTCATCTTCCTCACAAAGGACTGTTGGACAGTCAGTTGCTTAGTTGAAGTAGTACAAGTGGTTTTCTGACTTCCCCTCTGGGATGAAGATCGACTCCCAGCAGCAACAGCAGCAACAGCAGCAGCAGCAGCAGCAGCAGCAGTAGGTGTACCACTCAATGATCCTCCGGAAAAATCCTGGTTAGAAGAGGACTCATCAGTAATGCCAGTGACATGTCCAGCAGGACTACTGACGTTCCTGACTGAGGAGGAAATTGACGTTGAGGGAGTTGGTGGTGTAGCTTGAAGCAGCTTGGGTACAAAAGAAAGTAGGTATTTAGGTGTCAGTGGATTGCCTACGCTCTTACCCAAATGACTTCTAATGAATGCACTGCAGGTATATATAAGGGAGGATGTTCCTAGGTGGTTAACATCCTTACCCCTACTTATTACAGATTGACAAAGGCAACACACGGCTTTACACCTGTTGTCCGGATTTGTGGAGAAATAATTCCACACCTGAGAGGTGGCTTTTTTGGTATTTTGCCAAGGCATGACAATTGGCTTATTCATCCCACGGACAACAACTGTCTCCCCCGGTGCCTGATTTAAACAAACCACCTCACCATCAGAATCCTCAGCGCCAGCAACACCCATATCCTCATCCTGCTGTACTTCAACAGTGACATCTTCAATTTGAAAATCAGAAACTGGACTGTGGATTCTCCTTCTAGCACTTGCAGAGGGAGTGCAAATGGTGGAAGGAGCCACCTCTTACTTTCCAGTGTTGGGATGGTCAGGCATTGCAACCGCCGACTCTCCTTGGGGATTTGTGATACCATCTTAGAACGCACAGTTCTTTGCTGTGCTTTTGCCAGCTTAACTCATAATTTTTCTAATGGGAGGATGAGGGTTTCCATCCTCATGTGAAGCTGAACCACTAGTCATGAACAAAGGCCAGGGCCTTAGCCGTTCCTTGCCACTCTGTGTCGCAAATGGCATATTGGCAAGTTTACGTTTCTCCTCGGACCAGTTAATTATTATTATTTTTTTGGGGGGGGTCATTTTACTGAACTTTGGCTTTTTGGATTTTACATGTCCTCTACTATGACATTGGGCATCGGCGTTGGCAGACAACGTTGATGGCATTTCATCATCTATGTCATGACTAGTGGAAGCAGCTTCAACACTAGGAGGAAGTGGTTCTTGATCTTTCCCTATTTTATTCTCCAAATTTTTGTTCTCCATTATTTTTCTGGAGTTATATAAGACAATGGCCCTCATTCTGAGTTGTTCGCTTGCTAGCCGCTTTTCGCAGCAGTGCACACGCTAAGCCGCCACCCTCTGGGAGTGAATCTTAGCTTAGCAGAATTGCGAACGAAGTATTCGCAATATTGCGAAAAGATTTTTCTTTGCAGTTTCTGAGTAGCTCGAGACTTACTCTTCCAGTGCGTTCAGTTCAGTGCTTGTCGTTCCTGGTTTGACGTCACAAACACACCCAGCGTTCGCCCAGACACTCCCCCATTTCTCCAGCCACTCTCACGTTTTTCCCAGAAACGGCAGCGTTTTTTCACACACTCCCATAAAACGGCCAGTTTCCGCCCAGAAACACCCACTTACTGTCAATCACACTACGATCAGCAGAACGAAGAAAAAACCTTGTAATGCCGTGAGTAAAATACCAAACTTCTTAGCAAATTTACTTGGCGCAGCTGCAGTGCGAACATTGCGCATGCGCAGTTAGCGGAAAATCGCACCGATGCGAAGGAAAAGAACGAGCGAACAACTCGGAATGAGGGCCAATATGAGGCACAGGAGAGCGTACCCCTACACCACACAGGGCAAACCCTGTAAAAATTATTTGGATTAAATATTAATAACCCCTTTATTTGGAGTAAGTAACATACAGCACAGGATAGCAACATTGGACTTATATGGCAGTTCCACTGGACTTATACAGAAGTACCACTGGACATATACGGCAGTACCTCTGGACTTATACGGCAGTACCCCTGGACTTATACGGCAGTTCCACTGGACTTATACGGCAGTTCCACTGGACTTATACGGCAGTACCCCTGGACTTATACAGCTGCACAACTGGAATGGACTTATACGGCAGTACCCCTGGAATTATACGGCAGTGCCCCTGGACTTATACGGCTGCACCACTGGACTGGACTTATGCAGCCTTACCCCTGGACTTATGTGGCGGTACCACTGGACTTATACGGCAGTACCCTTGAACTTATACGGCAGTACCCCTGAACTTATATGGCTGCACCACTGGACATATGGCAGCACAAGACACCCCCACTGGACTTATGGCCACACAGGACACTACCACTGGACTGATACAGCACCACTGGACTGGACTTATACAGCAGCACCACTGGACTTATGGCAGCACAGGACACCACCACTGGACTTATGCAGTACAACACAGCACTGAACTGGACTTATACAGCAGCACTGGCTCTATGGCAGCACAGGACACCACCACTGTGACTGCACTGATGCAGAACAAGACACCACCACTGGACTGATGCAACACAAGGCAGTACAAGACAGATCTGGAATAACACATAAGAGTAGGTTGCCACCCTACGCGCCACACCACTTTCCCGCAAAGACACTGAGGAGACACGTCCTCTCGCTACACTCTCCAATTCCGGAGTGAAAATGGCAGCGACGCATGCTCCTTATGTATGCGGTTCTGTCTTATATGCAGATGATGGCTATATCAGGGTGTGTCTTGGTAACACACCTGTGAGATACCAGAGCTTACTGTTTACCAACCCCTATTATTTAAACTGCCTGAATTTTCTGCTACTAGGGGTTATCTTTATTGACAGTACATATCTGATTCTCACATTCTCACATCCAGTACCTAATTCAGAGGTACTCTCTATGTATGGTACCCATTTGACTCCCCTGCGCTGGTTACTTACCAACAGGGGTGTCAATGCTGGCCACCCCACAGCAGTAGATCCTTCCCCTGTTCTATACTTTCTCACCTCTAGCCCAACTTCCCACGCTCTCATCCTCTTGTTCACTGTCCTTTAGGACATACGGGAAGACAGTAGAAGTGGGGGTGGTCCATATGAGTCTTTGCCTCCTCCATATATAAATATATGTACATTAATCCTAAAACATACCATTAGTGATTATTTAATTTGCTGTACGCTCCACAAAACTTGGACAAATTGTAATACTTAATTAACAGTGTATAGGCATACACAGATAATATATGTGGTACCTGAAGATTGTTTCTTATTTTTGCCTATATGTATTTATTTTGATTTACTATTGTCCTAAGTCTATGCTTTCACCTGCAATTACTAGCACTACTTTGATGCTATATTCAAAAATATAGTCACATGTAATACGTGAATAACAGGATGAATCTATTCCCCAACAATTGGAAATCACTATTTACATAGGCTGACATTTGTATATATTTTGTCTATGAATATACATCCACATGTGCTACTTACTGTATGTGCCTTACTAAATATAGTACCCTTATATGTACTGCTGTATGTTCACCAATGTTTGGACCGATTATTATTTCTTAAGCACAGCCCTTTGGCTACTTGAAATTACTGATTGGAATTCCATTTTCTCTGTCTAATTATTGGCAAATGTTTGTATTGTCTGTGGACTCAAAACGGGACACCTAAATCCCCTTTTTTAATGCATATCAATAAGATGTAATATTTGTAATAAATTATAAATCAAGAGTGCCCCAAAAAAGAGTCTTCTTTTCTGTCCCCTATTACCACTATAATATTCTGACTTGTGGGTGCACCACCAACTGAGAAATTATCTCATAGGATTAATACCTGGAAAAATTCTGTTAAATGTTGGTACACATACAGTACGTCATAATATACCTGTGTAACCCCTGAGAGCAGATCTGTGCGGAATCAACACCATTCTCTATTTTGAACACATCACAGCTCACAACATTGTTTTCATCCAGTTTATGCCAAAAGGTAGCACCGAGGTAGCTGGATGACTAAGCTAAGCGACAGAAGTGTGTGGCACAAACACCTGGCACATCTAGGAGTGGCACTGCAGTGGCAGACAGGGTGGCAGTTTTGTAAACTATTGTATGCCCCAAAAAATGCTCCTAAACATCCTAGTGATATTTGGTGGACCCCCTTTTTTCAGGTAAACCTTAGTTACCTCTTATACCAGTAAATAAAGACACGGAGACTTGATTTTGGCAGAAAAATTGCTAGCTATTTATTTGACCCTAACCATAGCAAAACCTGTAATTGGAAAAAAGTTTGTTAAGATGCCGAATCAGCCGGCATAATGGTGGCAGAAAAAAGAACGGCTCAATTAAACTATTGTTAAACTTAAAATGGTAAACTGACCGAACCGTCCAACACCCTATCAAAATCGGTAATAGGTGTCAACACAACCCCCACAGTGACTTCCCACCGCTCCTGGGTGCCCTGCCGCTGCCTCCCGGATGGGTGGTCGAGCGGCCATTAAGTCGATGGAGGTGAGTGCACCTAAACCATATAGCACTGAAACTTACTACCTATAAAAAACCATACAACTACAAACTGCCGTTCTTTTCCGCCGATAAATAGCCAACGATAAACCCAGCCAAACAATTAGACGCCAACTGCACTCCGTGTCAAAAACACAACCTCTACCCATAGGGCGGGAGGGCGGGAAGACAAATCACGAGCAAAGAGACCCAAAATGGCCACACCTGGCCTATATATATCCTAACCCTCCCCTTTTCCTAAGGGCTGTACTTCCTCACAGCTAGGTCCACCCCTCACAGGATGTTTAACCCATTCCTTTCCTATGTAGTCAATTCTCTCTCCTAAACATCCTAGTGATATTTGGTGGACCCCCTTTTTTCAGGTAAACCTTAGTTACCTCTTATACCAGTAAATAAAGACACGGAGACTTGATTTTGGCAGAAAAATTGCTAGCTATTTATTTGACCCTAACCATAGCAAAACCTGTAATTGGAAAAAAGTTTGTTAAGATGCCGAATCAGCCGGCATAATGGTGGCAGAAAAAAGAACGGCTCAATTAAACTATTGTTAAACTTAAAATGGTAAACTGACCGAACCGTCCAACACCCTATCAAAATCGGTAATAGGTGTCAACACAACCCCCACAGTGACTTCTCACCGCTCCTGGGTGCCCTGCCGCTGCCTCCCGGATGGGTGGTCGAGCGGCTATTAAGTCGATGGAGGTGAGTGCACCTAAACCATATAGCACTGAAACTTACTACCTATAAAAAACCATACAACTACAAACTGCCGTTCTTTTCCGCCAAAAGCAAAAGACTCCATCCCAGAGTCCTCGCACCGCCACCATAACCTACCCTAACTCCTGCAACACTAGGAACAGATCCTCCAGGAAAAACATCATCCCCTCATTGGATTGATGTACACCATCAGGCCGAAAAAGGTGACTGTCTCGGAACTGAATCCTAGGGTGGCGAACCACTTTGCCTCCGTGGGCCAGGACCCACTTCGCCACCGCCCCATTCACCTTCTTCCTGGCCTCATCTATTACGCGTCCGTCCTCCACACCTCGCCAACTCAACCTTGGCACCATCAGGGAAAATACCAATACGCAATTGGTCCATGCTGCGGCCACCCTTGCCAGATCTTGTATCATGGCCCACCGTAACTCCGTAACTCCAACACCGTAACTCTTCCCTAGGTCGTTGCCACCTAAGTGGACAACCAGAACCTCGGGCATTCCATGCTTGCTGGCCTGACTGACTAGTCTACCCATAAGATCTTTCCACATCATTCCTCGCCAACCAAGCCATCTGATACCCAGACCTCCAGAAAAACTCAGAGTCCTATCAGAGGCCAAAAACCTTGCTGCCCAAAAGACATACGAGTGGCCGACCACCCAAACGGGCAAGCCATCAGCAAAACAACCTGAAGAGGAGGAAAAAGGGTAAAATTGGTTACTAGAATTCTACGCCATAGCTTGTAATTGAGTTAACCTGAAGGATCTGCCAAAAAGAAAAAATGTATTTGCTTCCAAGTATCGCAGCAGTCATGGCCTAGCCGATCTCACGAGCTTCAAGCTGATTTGCAGCAAAACATTAACACACGAAGGGAAAGGTAAAAGAAACAAAACAAAAATTAAACAGGGAGGGGGGGGTGGGGAGGGGGGGGTATAAAAAGGGGTAAAACATGAAGTAACTCAGCTGGAGGTGAAAGCATAAAACCTGCTGAGGGACTTAGATTAGAACAGATCAGCCGAATTAATGATTAGAATTCAGTCCGTCAAGTCAGGCAAAAATCGCAAAATAACTCCAGACCCCCGCTGCCGGCTCACGCCAGCAGCGGCGAGTGGCTAATCCCTGAGTAGGATCACACACGGGTAAACAGACCAACGTACAGCAAACATAACATATGAAGAAAAACAACCAACATGATCTTACTCTAAGTTTTATAAAACAAACTACGCCTGAGCAAAATATCTCAGGCGACGGGGCGAATGTATCGCTTATAACAGGACGACTTCCATCGTCCCACCGCCTGGATTTGCGTCCCTGAAAAGCCCGCTGCCGCAGCCGCCGTCGCAGCCCCTATGCGGAAGGAGTGTGTACCGAAGTAGGAGGGTGAAAGGCCCAAGCTCGTCAGACAGCGACCCATCTTCCACCGAAATTGAAACTTCGTTACTGGCAGCCCGTCATAGTGCAGCAACCACGACCCCCGACAGTCGGGCCTTACTGCCTCATATTGCACTGCCAACCGTACAGGGCATATGCTCTCCTCAAGTGCCGGAACCAAGGTGACCCATCGGCCTTTCCCCACTTGGTCCGTCTTAGAGCGTCGCAATCTGCACAGCAAGGACCTCCCACTCACTACCACGTCCCCTACTAGCATGCGCGAATCCGTTTGCTTAGAAGGCGCTACCAACTCCGATATCCTAAATGCACCGTGGTAAGCCATGGAGAACGCCAATCTAAAAAGCAGCAATTCAAACATGGACGACGCAATGTCTCCGACCGCCCCAATGATGCCCGGCAACAAGGCCGCATCAATGGGCCGCCTCCTGTCAGGCGGCGTAGGTGCAACGCGCGCCCATCCTTTCATCGCCCTAAGCAGAATCCCACTTTTCGTCACATCGGGAACGCCCTTAATTCTGCAGAAGAACGCAATGCCAGCCAAGTACCGGGAAACCACCGCTCTAGACCTACCCGAAACATAAAGCTGCCAAATAAAAGAAAGCATCATCCGATGCCCGCTCTTTCCTCGTTGCTTCCGTCCTCTAGCAAATTCTTCCCATTCGCTCCAGGCTTGGTCGTAAGCCTTAAGTGTGGATGGCGCGACCGATCGCAGTGCTAGACCCTCCAGTCCGGCCCGATGACCTGCCAGACATAACCGGGACAATGAAAACTCCGGTCGTCGGCCTCGGGAGCCAACAAGCAAAACCTATCCCATTGCCCTCGTGATAGTGCGTCAGCGACCCCATTCTCCAGACCTGGCACGTGTTGCGCGCGAAACCACACGTTCTTGCGCAGGCAAGTCAGCAGCAACTGCCCTAGCACCCTTAGCACCACTAGCGATTTTGCCCTCTGGTTGTTAATCGCGTGCACCACGCCCAGATTGTCGCATCTGAACAAGATGCTGCGATGTGCCAGCCGTTCGCCCCAGATTTCCAGCGCAACCATGATGGGAAAAAGTTCCAGGAGCAGAAGGTCCTTAGTCAAACCCGCTTGGTGCCAGTCCGCCGGCCATGATGCCGCGCACCAAGATCCCTCCAGATAGCAACCAAAACCGGAGGATCCTGCCGCGTCGGTGAACAGCTGCAATCTAGCGGTGTCGACCGTTGGGGCCTGCCATATGCGCACACCGTTGAAATCCTCCAGGAACGAGGCCCATATGGCCAGATCCCTTTTTATCTAAGCGGACAAGCGTACAAAGTGGTGCGGTCTGGCACACCCCGCGGTCGCTCTTTTAAGCTTCCGGCAGAAAACCCTGCCCATCGGGATGACCCGACAAGCAAAGTTAAACATGCCCAGCAAGGATTGCGCCTGCCGCAGCTTAACCTTGCGCGAACCCATAAAACAGCCAATGGCGTCGCGAAGCTTAGCGACTTTGTCCAAAGGCAGGCGACACGCGCCTGCCACCGTGTCAATTTCGATCCCCAAAAATGACAGGCAAGACACCGGCCCCTCCGTTTTGTCCTCGGCCACTGGTACTCCGCAGTGACAAAAACAATGCTCGTATACTGAAAAGCAATTCGCTGCATCGCGGCGAATTCGCCAGTCCCGTACAAAGGAAATCATCGAGGTAGTGGGCAACCCCGTGACCACCCGACGAAGATTCCACGCACCAATGCAGGAAGGTGCTAAAACGTTAGAAATACGAGCATGAAACGGAACATCCCATCGGCAAACATTTGTCAATAAAATATTCCGATCCAATCCGGAAACCCATAAAGCGGAATGAGTCTGGATGGAGGGGCAGCAACCTAAAAGCGGATTCCACATCCATCTTTGCCATGAGGGCCCCAGCGCCGTAGCTGCGGACCAGATCGAGCGCCTCGTCGAACGACTGATACACCACCGAGCAATGAGCCGGAGGTATGGCGTCATTGACCGACGCCCCCGCTGGGTAGGAAAGATGTTGAATCAGTCGAAAAGAACCAGGCGTTTTCTTGGGGACCACCCCCACCGGGGAGATGACTAGGTCCTCCACTGGGGGTGCTGGAAACGGCCCCTCCATCCTGCCCAGCCTGACCTCCATAATAACTTTTTCCCGTAGCACCAAAGGTAAGGCTCGAGCAGACTGGAGGTTCCTATGGGCCCGAACCGTAACCTCGCTCGCAACAGGCAAGCGGAAACCGAAACGAAACCTGAATATAAAAACATGGCATCAGCCCTATTTGGATACCAATCCAACCATCTGCCCATCGCATCTAACTTAATTGGCGTTGGCGCTCTGCGGAGCGCTCCCGCCGGATGCCGCTCTTGGGTAAGATTGCTTAGCCCAGGGGCCTTGCCCAAACTACCGACTACTCTTGAAGCAGGATGAGGCCGGGTGGGAACCGCCGCAATGGAGGCAAGCGTGCCGGAATCGACACTGCTTGCCGTACGAACATGTTGCGTTATTAAATGCGAAACATATTCCTTTCGTTGCGGGCTGCCTCCCTGCCCGGACGGCCGACCTACCTGGTTTGGCCCGACCCGCCGTCCGCGCCGGGCACATGGGCGGACGACCCTGCGCGGTGTCCGTCCGCCCCTGCGCTCCGGGGCTCCTTGCCCTGTTGCGAGGCCCTAGTGACCTTGAGCCAGACCTCCACGTCCTTGAACCCGAAGTCCATAACGTACAACCCGTCCTGCTTCTCCCGGAAATCTTCATCATATCTCCGCCATTCGGTACCCGCCGCCGTGCGTTGCATATCATGCACGAGATGCAGGTACCGAATGACATTCATGTGTTCCTCTGGCCTGTCCTCAAGGTAACAAGCCGCGAAGACCCAAAAACCAACCAGCCAGTTATCGAAGGTACGGAACGCCTCGGCCCCGATGCCCTTCTTAGCAGCTGCCGCCTTGAAATCTTTTTTAGCGTCTATGGTTAAGACGAACACATCTACGTAGTCCCCCCTCCGAATCTTCCTGCGGCAGCTGTCCCTAAGCCCCCGCATGACTGCAGTATATTCGCAGCGGACCACTACGGGCAGGTCGCGTCGCTTCTTGGCCCTGCGAGAGTCCCTGCTAAGCCGCCTTCGCCTCTTACGCCTCTCCTGCTGCCCAGCCGCCTTCTTGGCGTATTTAGTCGCCCTTTTCTTCGCCTTAGTCGTGCTACTGACGTCGGACGCTGGCGATGACAGGGAAGAGGAGGAAGAAGAGGAAGAAGAGGAGGAAGAGGAAGAGCTGCGCGAACACGAGCGTGTACCCGAACCCGACCCTGACTGCTCCACCTCACCTGAAGCCGTAGACTGGTCGGATCCGGATTCCTCAGGCGTGACATACGTAACATCCTCATCTTCCGATTCCGATACCCCTGCATCCTCTGGATCATCTGTGGGCATAAGAGGGGGAGAGGACCCGGACAACAACAGTGGCGCGTGCCTAGCCCGTCCGAGGGCAGGCGTACCAGATAACCGCACACTCTCGCCCTGCCTTGGCTGCAGATGTAGCTGTGCCGCGGCCGCTCCCAGCTCCCGACACGCGCGCGCTACCCTCTGGGCGGCTGAAATGGTACTAGCGCCCGATCCGCCCGCCACCCCCCCGGAACCGCCCTCGAGCTCTGGGGTTGCGGCGAGCGGGCCCAACGCCGCCACCACCGTGGCCAGGGCTGACGCAAGCGCACCGGGCGGGTCAGCGCGACTCCGGGACGCTGCGCCGTCTCCTGAGGGATGCCGTGCCGGAGGCACGCGCCGATTAGCCCCACCACTGGGCATCGGCAACCCAGACCCCTCCGCTCTGCGGCCAGGGCGGCCCTGGGGGGGGGAGTCTTCAACATTGGGAGACCTAAAACCGGATATCCGTCCGGAACCGTCCCGCCCCCGGCCCCTGGGTGTTACGTCTGCATCCCTCTCTACCCCCTCGCGGAGGCCCACCCCCCGCCGGACGGAGCCAGCTCCGCCAGCAGGGCTGGCCCCGCGCCGGGAGTAACTACATGCCCGCGATCCTGTGCCCTCCGCACTGCTAGGCTCGGTCCCCCTAAAACCTGGTTGATAACTGCCAGGCCTCCTCCCCCCTCGCCATGCCGGAATCCGGCCGCAACGGAGAGGGCTGGGGGGACACGGAGGGCTGCGGCGCCGCTGCGCGCACTCGTGCGCGAGGGACGCCACCGGAGCCGCGCGTGGGCCCGCGCGCACGCCGTGCGCGCGCCCCATCGCTTCCGGCCCGGGCGCCCACAGCTGAGGTCTCTTCTGGTGACCCCGAGCTAGGCCCAGCTCGGCCCGCCACGAGCTCCCGCCCGGTTCTCACCCTCAGCCTGGGGCTTCTATCCGGCCCCGGTAAGAGTGAGGGTGCGGGAGCTAAACTTGCGGACACCGAAAAGCGCCCGGCGGGGCGCACCGGCGCGCGCCCGCGGGCGCCCGAATTCACGGCATCCATGGCCGAACCCGGAGGCGAGGGCTGTTGCCCGACCCCCTCTCCGGGAGGCCAGACCGCCGAGCCGCCCTGGAACGCCGGCCGCGCCTGCCTGCTGCGGCAGGCCCGTCCACCGGAGCACCAACGGAGCGCGCTCTACGTCCCGTGCCCCCTGCAATCTGAGAGGCCCCAGGGGAAGGGACGGCATCAGCAGAGCCAGACACCCCTGCCCCGGGACCAGCCTCACCAGACTGGTAACGGGCTGGTGCACCAGCGGACCGTCGTGGGCGGCTGGAGGCCATGTTAGTAAACTCTAAGAATAGAATAAAACAATCAGGTATGAAAGGGTGAAATTCTGCACAGCAGCACTCACCCCAAGGCAAATCACGAGCAAAGAGACCCAAAATGGCCACACCTGGCCTATATATATCCTAACCCTCCCCTTTTCCTAAGGGCTGTACTTCCTCACAGCTAGGTCCACCCCTCCCAGGATGTTTAACCCATTCCTTTCCTATGTAGTCAATTCTCTCTCCAAAGAACACATAACACAAAGAAACAAGGTGCAAGATGGAATTGTCCTCCCATCCAACTTTATGTTGTATAGATTAAACAGGAGATGCACAGTTTAACAAACCGATCATTTCAACGACAGGGACCGCTACTTGTGGCTGAAAGGATTGGTTTGCTTGGGCTCCACGAAACAATTTTTTAGAAGGCCTTCCTCTGTTAAGTATTACTGTGAGGATGTTGATGATGAGGTGTTAACTGCATTACAATGTTGTACAATAAATGTCATGTCTTCGCCGCAAATGATGTAACATGAAGGAGGTGCATAGATGGCTAACGTTCCTACCTCTACTAAATTTGTCCTTACAAATGGAGCAGATGCTTTCATAAACATTGTCAGGATTGGGGTAAAAATAATCCCACACCCAAGAGGTTGATTTTTTGGTTTTATGCCCAGGCATCGCAATGGATTTCTTTTTATTGTGGTTAACAAATGCAGCCACCGGTTGCTGACTTACACAAACAACATCATCATCAACATCCTCCTCACTGTCAGATAGTACACAAATATCCCCCTCATCCTGTCCCACTTCCACACACACAAATACTTAATTTGTATTATGTCCTTCTCATTAGATTCATCATCACCATCTTTACTTGTAATACTTCCCACATATTCGGATGGTTCAGAAATGGTGGAAGGAGGTTAAAGAGGCTTCTCTATGAGGACAGTGTGAGAAATGTCAACTGACGTGGACACCGCTAAACGTTCCTCAAGTATGTCTGATGGTTCTGATTCTGAATAGAGATGAGCGGGTTCGGTTCTCTGAGAACCGAACCCTACCGAACTTCACGTGTCAAACACGGGTCCGAGCCAGGCTCGGTTGTTCCTGCCTGACTCGGAAAACCCGAATGAGGCAAAACATCATCATCCCGCTGTCAGATTCTTGCGAGATTCGGATTCCATATAAAGAGCCGCGCTTCGCCGCCATTTTCACTTGTGCATTGTAGAGGGTACAGAGAGGACGTGGCTATGTTCTCTCAGTGGCAAATCTCAGTATCAGTGCTCAGTATCAGTGCTTATTGCTGCTCAGTAATACTAGTACAGTGTCTCTCTTGTGCTGCATCTTGCTGCTGTAGGGTGCTCTGGTAGTAGTGTCCTGTAACTGCATCTGTCATCATCATTCCAGTCACAGTGATATCTGGGAGAGGGGGGGGGGGGGTGACAATTCCAGAGTGCTTTTGTGCTGCTCAGTAATACTAGTATAGTGTGTCTCTTGTGCTGCATCTTGCTGCTGTAGGGTGCTGTGGTAGTAGTGTCCTGTGACTGTGTATCGTTCATCATCATTCCAGTCACAGTGGTATCTGGGGGGTGACAATTCCAGAGTGCTTTTGTGCAGCTCATTAATACTAGCACAGTGTCTTGTGCTGCATCGTGCTGCTCAGTGTCAGTTCTCTGTAGTATCATCAGTGCGCAGTATCAGCAGTGCTTAGTATCATCAGTGGTCAGTATCAGCAGTGCTCAGTATCATCAGTGATCAGTATCAGCAATTCAGCAGTGCTCAGTATCACTGCTCATTGTCTTGTGGTGCTCAGTAATATGACATTAGTAATATTAGTACAGTATCTTGTGCTAATCGTGCTGCTCAGTGTCAGTTCTCCATAGTATCATCAGTGCTCAGTATCATCAGTGCTCACTATCAGCAGTGCTCAGTATCATCAGTGCTCAGTATCAGCAGTGCTCAGTATCACTGATCATTGTCTTGTGGTGCTCAGTAATACTACATTAGAAATACTAGTACAGTGTCTTGTGCTGCATCTTGCTGCTGGGGGATGCTGTGGTAGTGTCCTGTCACTGTGCATAGGTCATCATCATTCCAGTCACAGTGGTATCTGGTATCTATCTAGTGGAATCTAATTCCAGACATTACTGCCGTCTAATTCCAGATATAATACTGGCATATAATTCCACACATTAAAAAATGGAGAACAAAAATTTGGAGGGTAAAATAGGGAAAGATCAAGATCCACTTCCACCTAGTGCTGAAGCTGCTGTCACTAGTCATGGCACAGACGATGAAATGCCATCAACGTCGTCTGCCAGGGCCGATTCCCAATGTCATAGTAGAGAGCATGTCAAATCCAAAAAGCAAAAGTTCAGTATAATGACCCAAAAATCTAAATTAAAATCGTCTGAAGAGAAGCGTAAACTTGCCAATATGCCATTTACGACACGGAGTGGCAAGGAACGGCTAAGGCCCTCTCCTATGTTCCTCATGACTAGTGGTTCAGCTTCACATGACGATGGAAGCACTCATCCTCCCGCTAGAAAAATGAAAAGAGTTAAGCTGGCAAAAGCACAGCAAAGAACTGTGCGCTCTTTTAAATCACAAATCCCCAAGGAGAGTCCAATTGTGTCAGTTGCAATGCCTGACCTTCCCAACACTGGACGGGAAGAGGTGGCTCCTTCCACCATTTGTATGCCCCCTGCAAGTGCTGGAAGGAGCACCCATAGTCCAGTTCCTGATATTTAAATTGAAGATGTCACTGTTGCAGTACACCAGGATGAGGATATGGGTGTTGCTGGCGCTGAGGAGGAAATTGACGAGGAGGATTCTGATGGTGAGGTGGTTTGTTTAAGTCAGGCACCCGGGAAGACACCTGTTGTCCATGGGATGAATAAGGCCATTGTGATGCCTGGTCAAATTACAAAAAAAATCACCTCTTCGGTGTGGAATTATTTCAACAGAAATGCGGACAACAGGTGTCAAGCCATGTGTTGCCTTTGTCAAGCTGTAATAAGTAGGAGTATGGACGTTAACTACCTAGGAACATCCTCCCTTATACGTCACCTGGAGCGCATTCATCAGAAGTCATTGACAAGTTCCAAAACTTTGGGTGACAGCAGAAGCAGTCCACTGACAACTAAATCCCTTCTTCCTCTTGTACCCAAGCTCCTGCAAACCACACCACCAACTCCCTCAGTGTCAATTTCCTCCTTAGACAGGAACGCCAATTGTCCTGCAGACCATGTCACTGGCAAGTCTGACGAGTCCTCTCCTAACTGGGATTCCTCCGATGGATCCTTGAGTGGAACGCCTACTGCTGCTGTTGCTGCTGGCGCTGCTGTTGTTGCTGCTGGGAGTCAGTGACGTGCGGTGAGGCCAGGGGCTGGGGAGGCACTGCAGCTAAACACCCCCCCCTCCCCCCCCCCCCCCGGGGAAAAAAAAGTGCAGTCCCCCACACCACTGAAACCAGCACCAGGCAGAACCAGCCAGGGGGGATAATGCCATAGCAGGGGAGACACTCAGTGTGGGGTCCCCCTGCCATGCCATTAAACACCCCCCCAAACCAGTCAGCCCAGGGCTGGAATTCCTCGGAAAGTGGGGCCCCAAAAAAATCAAAATGGGGTCCCCCCTCCCGAGCAACAACCAGCACTGGGCTGATAGCCTAGTGCTATGCCCCGCACCCCTGGTGGCGGTGGGTGCGGGGTTCATTGTATGCTAATACTGTTCTTTACAGGTGGCCTACAGATCCCAGCAAGCCTGCCCCAGCACGCTGGCACTTGGAGAACCACAAGTGCCAGCATGCCCGGACATAAATGGCCAACTGGCACCTGTAGTCCACCTGCAAAGAATAGTAATATTGTTCTTTACAGGTGGCCTACAGGTCCCAGCAAGCCTGCCCCAGCATGCTGGCACTTGGAGTACCACAAGTGCCAGCATGCCCGGACATAAAGGGCCCGCTGGCACCTGTAGTCCACCTGTAAAGAAAATATAAAAAAAAAACACTACACATTCTTTAAAAAAACCTTTATTAAACTGGGTCTTCACCTGGGGGCGGCGGCCTTTAAGCTCTTTTGCGTGGCCGCCGCCTTCCCAGGGCTTCTGGCGTCTTCACCTGGGGGGCGCCACCTCCCCAGGGCTTCTGGCGTCTTCCTCCGGCGTCTTCACCAGGTGGGTCGGCGGCCATATAGCTCTTTTGCACGGCTGCCGACACACCAGGGCTTCCGCCGACTTCGCCTGGGTGGCAGCAGCCTGTAAGCTCTTACATGGCTGCTGCCCTCACCCAGGACTTCTGACGTCTTCACCTGGGTGGCAGCAGCCTGTAAGCTCTTACATGGTTGCTGCCCTCACCCAGGACTTCTGATGTCTTCACCTGGTGGGCGGTAGCCATTAAGCTCTTTTGCATGGCCACCGCCCACCAGGACTTCTTTCTTCTGGAGCTCTTCTCTGCTCCTACACCGCCGACGAACTGCCTGCTCCGGGCTCGTGCTGGCTTCGATAAGCCAGCCACGGGGGGGGGGGGGGGAAACGATGACGCGGCGAGCCGTGATTGGCTCGCGGCGGCCATCTTGGATTCCAAAAATGGCTCTGCACAGCAGCGCCATTTTTGTTAGTGGCAAAGCCCTCAACCATATTGCCTTAATGGCTGCAGGGACTGGATCCATGATCCAGACCTGCAGCCAAAATGCCCGCTGAGTTCCGCCGCCCGCCGCAGAAGTCCCGCCGCCCGCCGCAGAAGTCCCGCCGCCCGCCGCCGCAGTGAAGTCCTGACGCTCGCCACCGCAGTGAAGGCCCGCCGCCGCTGAAGTCCCGCTGCCCGCCTCCGCCACACAAGCTCCGCCGCCCACAGCCGCATAACTCCCGGCTCTGCCGCCGCATAAGTCCCGCTGCTCGTCTCTGCCGCTCAAGCCACGCCGCCCGCCGGGTTCAGCACCACAATCAATGTGCCTGCTCATCAAACGTGATGAGCAGGCAAATGTATACAAACTAGATATGTGCACCGTGCAGTGGGGAATTAATAAAAATTAAAAAAA
The DNA here is from genome assembly GCF_028390025.1 of Pseudophryne corroboree. Classification (NCBI taxonomy): domain Eukaryota; kingdom Metazoa; phylum Chordata; class Amphibia; order Anura; family Myobatrachidae; genus Pseudophryne; species Pseudophryne corroboree. Next base: position 222,863,994 of record NC_086450.1, read on the forward strand.
GTTGAAATTGGAGTGGGAAAGGCTGGGGGGTGGGGGGGGTAGGAGAAATTAATGTACTGTACTGAGTCTAACTGTTGTTCATGTGTTCAGGGCTTTCATTAACTTAGCAGCGCCGCGATTGTGGCGCTAATAAGTTACTGAAAGACCTGTACAGTGGACATCGAGAATAAAGCAGTGATGTGAGTGACAGTGTGTGTAACTGTAAACTAAACACTTACATGCACTGACACTGACTGCAGAAGAAGACACTGTCAAGGGGCACTAGCTCTCTCCTCTCTCCCTGTAACAGCAGCACTGACGGTGACAGCCGCATGCACTGTCAGTGCTGCTGCATCTGCTGCTGCCCAATCACTACGACAGGGGCGTGCTTTCATGGGCTAAAAGCACGTCCCTGCTGCACTGCGGCACCTCTATAGGTGCCGCTTCTAATGCTTTTTTTAATGGGCTTTTACAGCCCTCTGCACGGCCACGCCCCTGCCCGCCCCCTGCTTCCGGCCATTTACAATTAGTAGCGAGAGGCACCGTTCAAGGTGCCTCCGCAATCGTTTTTTTAATGCGAAAACAGTCAGATTAGGTTTAATAGGTTACTATAAGGTATAAGAAGATACTTATGACACAGAACATGTCAGAAGTATCTTCTCTGTATTCTTTTAATCCCTTTAATGACAGGGGAGGCACTGTCTCCCCTGCCTCCCCTGACTGCACGTCCCTGCTGGGAGTCGATCGTCATCCCAGAGGGGAAGTCGGAAGACCACTTGTACTACTTCCAGTAAGCAATTGACTGTACAACAGTCCTTTGCAAGGAAGATGAAATATCACAGCAGTCATCCTGTTGCAAAGCGGATTACTCAGGCCTTGACAACTATGTTGGTGTTAGACGTGCATCCCGTATACACTGTTAGTTCACACGGACTTAGAGAATTGCTTGAGGTAGTGTGTCCCCAGTACAAAACCCCATCTAGGTTCCACTTCTCTAGGCAGGCGATACCGAGAATGTACACAGATGTCAGAAAAAGTGTCCCCAGTGTCCTAAAAAAATGCAGTTGTACCCACTGTCCACTTAACCACGGACATGTGGACAAGTGGAGCAGGGCAGACTAAGGACTATATGACTGTGACAGCCCACTGGGTAGATGTATTGCCTCCCGCAGCAACAACAGCAACAGCACCAGTAGCAGCATCTCGCAAACGCCAACTCATTCCTAGGCAGGCTACGCTTTGTATCACTGCTTTCCATAAGAGGCACACAGCTGACAACCTCTTACGGAAACTGAGGAACATTATCGCAGAATGGCTTACCCCAATTGGACTCTCCTGGGGATTTGTGACATCGGACAGCACCACCAATATTGTGCATGCATTACATGTGGGCAAATTCCAGCACGTCCCATGTTTTGCACATACAATTAATTTGGTGGTGCAGAATTTTTTGTAAAACAAGAGGGGCATGCAGGAGATGCTGTCGGTGGCCCTGAAAAATTGTTGGCCACTTTCAGCATTCAGCCACGGCGTGCCGAAGACTGGAGCGCCAGCAAACACTCCTGAACCTGCCCTGCCATCAGCTGAAGCAAGAGGTGGTAACAAGGTGGAATTCAACCCTCTATATACTTCAGAGGATGGAGGAGCAGCAAAAGGCCATTCAAGCCTATACATCTGCCTACGATATAGGCAAAGGAGGGGGAATGCAACTGACTCAAGTGCAGTGGAGAATGATTTCCATGTTGTGCAAGGTTCTCCAACCCTTTGAACTTGCCACACGTGAAGTCAGTTCAGACACTGCAAGTCTAAGTCAGGTCATTCCCCTCATCAGGCTTTTGCAGAAGCAGCTGGAGAGATTGAAGGAGGAGCTAAAACGGAGCGATTCCGCTTGGCATGTGGGACTTGTGGATGGAGCCCTTCATTCGCTTAACCAGGATTCATGGGTGGTCAATCTGTTGAAATCAGAGCACTACATTTTGGCCACCGTGCTCGATCCTAGGTTTAAAGCCTACGTTGTATCTCTCTTTCCGGCAGACACAAGTCTGCAGATGTTCAAAGACCTGCTGTTGAGACAATTGTACCAAATACCATCTAAGTTCCACTTCTCTATGCAGGCGATTCTGAGAATGTACACAGACGTCAGAAAAAGAGTCACCAGTGACACTTGTCAAGTTGAACGTGACCCGTCAACAGCTCCTCCTTCATTTTCTACCGCCACTGGAGCTGCCAGGAAAAGGATAACATTTCCAAAACCACCCGCTGACGGTGATGCAGGGCAGTCAGGATCAAGTGCTGACATGTGGTCCGGACTGAAGGACTTGCCAACGATTATTGACATATCAACTAATGTCACTGCATATGATTCTGTCACCATTAAAAGAATGGTGGAGGATTATATGAGTGAGAGCATCCAAGTAGGCATGTCAGACAGTCCGTACGTATACTGGCAGGAAAAAGAGGAAATTTGGAGGCCCTTGCACAAACTGGCTTTATTTTACCTAAGTTGCCCCCCCTCCAGTGTGTACTCCGAAAGAGTGTTTAGTGCAGCCGGTCACCTTGTCAGCGATCGGCGTAGGAGGTTACTTCCAGAAAATGTGGAGAAGATGATGTTCATCAAAATTAATTATAAATTCCTCCATGGAGACATTTACCAGCAATTGCCTCCAGAAAGTACACAGGGACCTGTGATGGTGGATTCCAGTGGGGATGAATTAATACTCTGTGAGGAGGAGGATGTACACAGTGAAAGGGGTGAGGAATCAGAGGATGAGAATGAGGTGGACATCTTGCCTCTGTAGAGCCAGTTTGTGCAAGGAGAGATTGATTGCTTCTTTTTTGGTGGGGGCCCAATCATTTCAGCCACCGTCGTGTGGCAGACCCTGTCACTGAAATGATGGGTTTGTTAAAGTGTGCATGTCCTGTTTAATCAACATAAGGGTGGGTGGGGGGTCCCAAGGCAATTCCATCTTGCACCTCTTTTTTTATTTATCTTTGCATCATGTGCTGTTTGACACTGCAGTGCCACTCCTAGATGGGCCTGGTGTTTGTGGCGCCCACTTGGGTCGCTTAGCTTAGTCATCCAGCAACCTCAGTGCAAATTTTAGGACTAAAAATAATATTGTGAGGTGTGAGGTATTCAGAATAGACTGGAAATGAGTGGAAATTATGGTTATTGAGGTTAATAATACTATAGGATCAAAATTACCCCCAAATTCTATGATTTAAGCTGTTTTTGAGGGGTTTTTTTTAAACAAACACCCGAATCCAAAACGCATCCAAATCCGACAAAAATCCGAAAGGGTGGTTTTGCCAAAACGCTTCCGAATCCAAAACACGACCGTGGAACCAAATCCAAAACCAAAACACAAAACACGAAAAATGCACGCTGCACATCTCTAATTCTGAAGGAGTCGTTTGTTTTACTGCCCCTGCAGCTAACTTTCCTTTTGTTTTGTTTTTTCTTTACCACTCTATAATTAAATTATTTTACATACCCTGGCCTAAGCCCTCTATGCCCCTCAACATCTGCCTTAGCAGATGACAATGATGGACTTGTCATGACTAGTGGAAGCAGCTTCAGCATTAGTAGTAGCCTCTATTATCAACACAAACTGGGGTTGACCTTCACCGACAGCATCGCACAAATTAGTCAGAGATGTATATAATAATAATTACACACTGCGGTTGACTTTACTGACAGCATAGAACAAATGAGTCAGAAATATGTATAACAATAATTGCACACTGCGGTTGACTTCACTGACAGCGTTGCACAGTACTTTTATGAATAGGAAATACTACAGTATATTGCGGTCTGACCGGCAGTGTCACAGTAATTATGAAAATAAAATAAAAATTGTATAGTATACTGTGGTACAGCACAAAAAATAAACAAAAATATTATAATTATAATTTTAGACTTTTTGTTTTGAGCTTTTATTATTTGAATTTTACACTTTGGCAGAGCCACTGGATGGACGGACAGATCCCCCTTTTCAGAAACAGCAGACTGGTCACCGCAGGACTGATACAGCAGACATAGAAGTACCCCTGGACTCATATGGCAGACAGAGCACTCCTGAACTGATGTGGCAGACAGGGCCCCCCTGGACTCATATGGCTGATGGAGCATGCCTGGGTTGATATGGCAGATAGGGCACCTCAGGTCTTATACAGCAGACAGGCTACCCATGGACTGATAAAGCAGACTTAGCAGCAACCCTGGACTGATATGGCAGAAAGAGCACGCCTGGACTGATATGGCAGACAGGGCACCCCTGGACTGATATGGCAGACAGGGCACCCCTGGACTGATATGGCAGACAGGGTACCCCTGGACTTATACAGCAGACAGGGTCCCCCTGGATTGACATGGCAGACAGCGCATTCCTGGACTGATATGGCAGACAGGGCATCCCTGGACTGACATGGCAGACAGGGCACCCCTGGACTGATATGGCAGACAGGACACCCCTGGACTGATATGGCAGACAGGGTCCTCCTGGACTGTTATGGCAGACAGAATACCCCTGGACTGATAGAGCAGACTTAGCAGAACCCCTGGACATATATGGCAGACAGGGCACCCCCGGACTGATATGGCAGACAGGGCACCCCTGGATTGATATGGCAGACAGGACCCCCTGGACTGATATGGCAGACAGGCACCCCTGTACTGATATGGCAGACAGGGCACCCCCGGACTGATATGGCAGACAGGTCACCACTGGACTGATATGGCAGACAGGGCACCTCTGGACTGATGTGGCAGACAGGGCACCCCTGGACTTATATGGCAGACAGGGCACCCCTGGACTTATACAGCAGACAGGGTCCCCATGGATTGATATGGCAGACAGGGCATCCCTGGACTGATATGGCAGACAGGGCATCCCTGTACTGATATGGCAGACAGGGCAACCCTGGACTGATTTGGCAGACAGGACACCCCTGGACTGATATGGGAGACAGGGCACCCCTGGACTGATATGGGAGACAGGGCACCCGTGGACTTATATGGCAGACAGGGCACCTCAGGAATTATACAGCAGACAGGGTCACCCTGGATTGATATGGCAGACAGGGCATTCCTGGACTGATATGGCAGACAGGACACCCCCAGACTGATATGTCAGATAGGGCACCCCAGGATTGATATGGCAGACAGGGCACCCCTGGACTGATATGGCAGACAGGGTCCCCCTGGTCTGATATGGCAGACTGGGTACCCCTGGACTGATATGGCAGACAGGGCCCCCCTGGACTCATATGGCTGACTGGGCACTTTTGGGTTGTTATGGAAGATAGGGCACCCCAGGACTTATGCAGCAGACAGGCTACCCCTGGACTGATAAAGCAGATTTAGCAGCACCCCTGGACTGATATGGCAGACAGAGCACCCCTGGACTGATATGGCAGACAGGGCACCCCTGACTGATATGGCAGACAGGGCACCCCTGGACTTATATGGCAGACAGGGCACCCCAGGAATTATACAGCAGACAGGGTCCACCTGGACTGTTATGGCAAACAGGGCATCCCTGGACTGATATGGCAGACAGGGCACCCCTGGATTGATAGTTTAGCTGAATTAGCGTAGCTGAATCATTTTTGGTAGAAAGATTTCAAAGGGAGAAAATTTCTAAGGGTTTCGTCTGGGACTTATACTGGACTTTAACTGGACGGAAACTGCATGGAAACTCCAAACAAAAGCAAATAAATCATCACAATCCACCAATACTTGGACTGCAGCTACAAATGTTTGTACACACCTATTATTCTACAAACCTCACTTACCCAGGAAACTATACATTCACTTTCTGCAAAAACACCTGCAATACAACTTTTACTCTGACCCTGCAAATACCTGGAAAACAAATGTTTTATTGAGAAGCATATTTGATGAAGTAACACTGACTTGTGGTTTGCCAACACTGTGTAATTTTCCATCTAACATCAACAAATATTTGATTTACTGGTAATCTGTAGATATTAACATAATTTTAAATACTTGCAAATCGTATTTCTTTCTGCAAACTTCACTGCTCTCTCATACAGCCACCACTCCTCCTCCTATTCTCATTTTACTACCAGTTTTCACCCCATCCACACTATGGCCAGGCTGGCAACCCCCATTACTCATTGTCTTTCTAATCCTTTATTCTGTCCCCTGTTACCACCTCTATCCCTCTCTCCCAGTCTCCTACACCTCATCCTCTCTCCTCTCCTCTGTCTGCCTCCCTACCCCTCTTCTGTTTCCCCATTGCAATTCACTTCTGCCCCTTCACACCATTTATACCCCACCACTCAACCCTGCTCTCTCCCTCCTCTGCCTGTCTCCTCACCTCTCCTCCACCAGTATCAAACTGCACTCCCTCCCTGTCTCACTCATGCAGTCTCCCTTCCTAGCCAAGGCCCCAGCACCATCATCACACCCTCTTTATCCTTTCCTTCCAAATTACTCCTACCTCAACGCTACAGCAATCCTGATAATCTCATTCACATCTCTCCCACAAACTCATACCCCCTATCCTGTGCACTCTGGAATGCCAGATCTATTTGCAACAAACTGGCCCCCACTCATGACCTTTTCATTTCCAACTCCCTGCACCTCCTGGCCATTACAGAAACCTGGATTACTCCTCATGACACCACTTCTCCTGCTGCTCTCTCTGCTGGGGGCCTCACATTCTCACACACACCCCGACCCGGGGGTCGCCATGGGGGTGGTGTTGGGATCCTTTTACCCTCAAGCTACACATACCAACTTATACCTCCAGAACCTTCTCTTACATTCTCTACATTTTAGGTCCATGCAATACGCCTCTACCAACCTACTAATCTTCGAGTTGCTGTAATTTACCGTCCACCTGGCATTTCCTCCAAATTCCTCAACAACTTTGCTTCCTGGCTACCTCACTTCCTCTCTTCTGACATTCCCTCCATTATTCTAGGTGATTTCAACATCCCTATCGATAACCCCACAAAATCACCTGCCTCTAAACTCCTTAACCTCACCTCTTCACTTGGTCTCTCCCAGTGGACCACCTCACCCTCCCATGTGAACGGGAGCTCACTGGATCTGTTTTCACTCACCGCTGTGATATTTCTGATTTCTCCAATTCTCCTTTTCCCCTCTCTGACCACCACTTGCTCTCTTTTAACTTATCTATCTCTGCTTCCCCATCTCTCCCTCCTAAGGCTACCATCACGAAGCATAACATTGAGGCTATTGACACCTCATCCCTATCCTCCCTGTTTGACTCCCTTCTCTCTCCTCTTCTCTCTCTCACATGCCCTGAACAAGCCACATCCCTATATAATGCATCTCTTACTTCTGCCCTTGACTCTGTTGCTCTGCCAACCACTATTCACCCTCGCAGATCAACACCTCAACCCTGGCACACCAAATGCACCAGATATCTACAAAAATGCTCACGTACTGCCGAGCGACAGTGGAGGAAATCACGCTCTAAAGCAGACTTCCTCCATTTCAAATTCATGCTCTCATCCTTCAGTACTGCCCTTTCCCTTGCTAAACAATCATACTTCAAAATCCTCATTTCTACCCTGTCTTCCAACCCCCGGCGCCTCTTTGCCACTGTTAACTCCCTCCTCTGCCCACCACCACCTCCTCTACCTTCCTCATTGTCTGCTCTTGACTTTGCCACTTATTTCACATCCAAGATTGACTCCATACGTCAGGATATCACATCCCACCAGACCAGCAACCAGCCACCACCCATCCCTTGCCACCCCTCCCCTTCCCTCTTACCAACTCTGACATCTTTCTCCCATGTATCTGGCGAGGAAGTCATGGCCCTCATCCGTTCCTCCCCCCCACAACCTCCCCGCTCGACCCTATCTCCTCCCACCTCCTCCGCTACCTCTCTCCTTCTGCCTGTTCCCATCTTGCCCACCTTCTCAATCTCTCCCTTTCATCAGGCACTGTCCCCTCTGCCTTCAAGCATGCTCTTGTCTCCCCTATTCTTAAAAAACCTACCCTTGATCCTAACACTCTCTCCAACTATCGACCCATCTCTCTCCTCCCCTTTGCCTCCAAACTTCTTGAGCGTATTGTCTATAATCGCCTCACTGCCTTTCTTTCCTCTCACTCACTGCTTGACCCATTCCAGTCTGGTTTCCGTTCTCTCCACTCCACTGAAACTGCCCTCACAAAAGTCTGCAATGACCTCCATGCAGCCAAATCTATGGGCCACTACTCTCTGCTTATTCTTCTTGACCTCTCTGCTGCTTTTGACACTGTGGACCACCCTCTCCTTCTGCAAATCCTTCACTCTCTTGGTCTGCGTGATACTGCCCTCTCCTGGCTGTCCTCCTACCTCTCTGATCGTTCCTTCTCTGTCTCCTCTCATGATGCTACCTCCCCACCACTTCCACTAACTGTTGGTGTCCCCCAAGGCTCTGTTCTTGGTCCTCTCCTTTTCTCTCTCTATACGTCCTCTTTAGGTGAACTCATTAGTTCTTTTAACTTCCAATACCACCTCAATGCTGATGACATTCAAATCTACCTCTCCTCCCCTGATCTCTCCACGGCTCTCCTCACTCGTACCTCAAACTGTCTTTCTGCTATCTCTTCCTGGATGTCTCAGCACTTTCTTAAACTCAACATGTCTAAGACTGAGCTGATCATCTTCCCACCCTCCCGCACAGCCTCACCTCCCACAATCTCATTATCCATTGATGGCACGACTATCTCCCCTAGCCCCCAAGTACGCTGTCTTGGCATAATCCTTGACTCCTCCCTCTCCTTCAAACCACACATTCAGCACCTCTCACAAACCTGTCATTTTCATCTCAAAAACATTTCCAGAATCAGACCTTTTCTCACCCTGGATGCCACTAAGATCATTATTCACTCACTGATTATTTCCAGACTGGACTACTGCAATCTCCTCCTAACTGGCCTCCCTGACAATTACCTCTCTCCACTCCAATTATCCTCAATGCTGCTGCCCGGCTCATCTTCCTCACCAAACGCACTACGTCTACCTCCCCTCTCCTACAGGCCCTCCACTGGTTTCCCTTCCCTTTCAGAATCCAATTCAAACTTCTCACACTCACTTACAAAGCTCTCACCCACTCCTCTCCCATCTACATCTCTGACCTTATCTCCCTTTACTCTCCCACCCGTCCTCTTCGCTCTGCTAATGCACGCCGACTCTCCTGTCTTCTGATTACTTCCTCCCACTCCTATCTCCAAGATTTTTCACGTGCTGCTCCCTTTCTCTGGAATTCTTTACCTCTCCCCCTCAGACTCTCCACCTCTCTACAAAATTTCAAACGGGCTCTTAAGACCCATTCCTTTACCAAACCTAGCCAAATCTCAACCTAACCCTCTGTTCCACGCTCTCTATGTACCCCATCTGTGTCACCCCTGTCTGTCTACCCCTCCCCTTAGAATGTTAGCTCTCACGAGTAGGGCCCTCTTCCCTCATGTGCTTATACGTTTCTTACTTTAATAATCCTCAACTGCCCAGATCCCGCAGTTTTTTGGCCACCTGGAACTTATCTCTATGTTTACTGGTGTAGTTATGCTTAGTTGCCCTGTACTTGTCCTATATTGTCTTCAACTGTAAGTCACTGTTTTCCTGTTTTGATTATGTGCATATGTACTCTGTAATTGGGCGCTGCGGAACCCTTGTGGCGCCATATAAATAAAGGATAATAATAATAATAATAATAATAATAATAATATGGCAGACAGGGCACCCCTGGACTGATATGGTAGACAGGGCACCCCTGGAATGATATGGCAGACAGTGTCCCCCTGGACTGGTATGGCAGACAGGGTACCCCTGGACTGATACAGCAGAATTAGCAGAGCCCCTGGACTGATATGGCAAACAGGGCACCCCCGGACTGATATGGCAGACAGGGTACCTCTGGACTGATATGGCAGACAGGGCACCCCTGGACTGATATGGCATACAGGGCACCCCTGGAGTGATATGGCAGACAGGGCACCCGTGGACTGATATGGCAGACAGGGTCCCCCTGGACTGATGTGGCAGACAGGGTCCCCCTGGACTGATGTGGCAGACAGGGCGCCCCTGGACTAATATGGCCTGACAGGGCACACCTTTCAAATACAGCATAGAGAGCACCCCTTTTAGATGCAGCAGACAGAACATCCACCCCACAACCTCCCCGCTCGACCCTATCTCCTCCCACCTCCTCCGCTACCTCTCTCCTTCTGCCTGTTCCCATCTTGCCCACCTTCTCAATCTCTCCCTTTCATCAGGCACTGTCCCCTCTGCCTTCAAGCATGCTCTTGTCTCCCCTATTCTTAAAAAACCTACCCTTGATCCTAACACTCTCTCCAACTATCGACCCATCTCTCTCCTCCCCTTTGCCTCCAAACTTCTTGAGCGTATTGTCTATAATCGCCTCACTGCCTTTCTTTCCTCTCACTCACTGCTTGACCCATTCCAGTCTGGTTTCCGTTCTCTCCACTCCACTGAAACTGCCCTCACAAAAGTCTGCAATGACCGCCATGCAGCCAAATCTATGGGCCACTACTCTCTGCTTATTCTTCTTGACCTCTCTGCTGCTTTTGACACTGTGGACCACCCTCTCCTTCTGCAAATCCTTCACTCTCTTGGTCTGCGTGATACTGCCCTCTCCTGGCTGTCCTCCTACCTCTCTGATCGTTCCTTCTCTGTCTCCTCTCATGATGCTACCTCCCCACCACTTCCACTAACTGTTGGTGTCCCCCAAGGCTCTGTTCTTGGTCCTCTCCTTTTCTCTCTCTATACGTCCTCTTTAGGTGAACTCATTAGTTCTTTTAACTTCCAATACCACCTCAATGCTGATGACATTCAAATCTACCTCTCCTCCCCTGATCTCTCCACGGCTCTCCTCACTCGTACCTCAAACTGTCTTTCTGCTATCTCTTCCTGGATGTCTCAGCACTTTCTTAAACTCAACATGTCTAAGACTGAGCTGATCATCTTCCCACCCTCCCGCACAGCCTCACCTCCCACAATCTCATTATCCATTGATGGCACGACTATCTCCCCTAGCCCCCAAGTACGCTGTCTTGGCATAATCCTTGACTCCTCCCTCTCCTTCAAACCACACATTCAGCACCTCTCACAAACCTGTCATTTTCATCTCAAAAACATTTCCAGAATCAGACCTTTTCTCACCCTGGATGCCACTAAGATCATTATTCACTCACTGATTATTTCCAGACTGGACTACTGCAATCTCCTCCTAACTGGCCTCCCTGACAATTACCTCTCTCCACTCCAATTATCCTCAATGCTGCTGCCCGGCTCATCTTCCTCACCAAACGCACTACGTCTTCCTCCCCTCTCCTACAGGCCCTCCACTGGCTTCCCTTCCCTTTCAGAATCCAATTCAAACTTCTCACACTCACTTACAAAGCTCTCACCCACTCCTCTCCCATCTACATCTCTGACCTTATCTCCCTTTACTCTCCCACCCGTCCTCTTCGCTCTGCTAATGCACGCCGACTCTCCTGTCTTCTGATTACTTCCTCCCACTCCTATCTCCAAGATTTTTCACGTGCTGCTCCCTTTCTCTGGAATTCTTTACCTCTCCCCCTCAGACTCTCCACCTCTCTACAAAATTTCAAACGGGCTCTTAAGACCCATTCCTTTACCAAACCTAGCCAAATCTCAACCTAACCCTCTGTTCCACGCTCTCTATGTACCCCATCTGTGTCACCCCTGTCTGTCTACCCCTCCCCTTAGAATGTTAGCTCTCACGAGTAGGGCCCTCTTCCCTCATGTGCTTATACGTTTCTTACTTTAATAATCCTCAACTGCCCAGATCCCGCAGTTTTTTGGCCACCTGGAACTTATCTCTATGTTTACTGGTGTAGTTATGCTTAGTTGCCCTGTACTTGTCCTATATTGTCTTCAACTGTAAGTCACTGTTTTCCTGTTTTGATTATGTGCATATGTACTCTGTAATTGGGCGCTGCGGAACCCTTGTGGCGCCATATAAATAAAGGATAATAATAATAATAATAATAATAATAATAATAATATGGCAGACAGGGCACCCCTGGACTGATATGGTAGACAGGGCACCCCTGGAATGATATGGCAGACAGTGTCCCCCTGGACTGGTATGGCAGACAGGGTACCCCTGGACTGATACAGCAGAATTAGCAGAGCCCCTGGACTGATATGGCAAACAGGGCACCCCCGGACTGATATGGCAGACAGGGTACCTCTGGACTGATATGGCAGACAGGGCACCCCTGGACTGATATGGCATACAGGGCACCCCTGGAGTGATATGGCAGACAGGGCACCCGTGGACTGATGTGGCAGACAGGGCGCCCCTGGACTAATATGGCCTGACAGGGCACACCTTTCAAATACAGCATAGAGAGCACCCCTTTTAGATGCAGCAGACAGAACATCCACCCCATGCCATGCCAGAACACCCGCCGCGTGCGAAGCCAGGCAGACACAGTACTGAGACGGGCACATCCATCCAGTCCACTCTCCAATGCCGGAGTGAAGATGGCGCCAATCACTGGGGACTTATATAGAATCCAAATCCTGCGAGAATCCGACAGCGGGATGATGACATTTTGGGTCAATGACGTTATGGAGGCGGGCGGGAAAACCCAAGCCGGGCTCAGATCCCAACTCGGATAGCAAAGTTCGGTGGGGTTCGGTTCTCAGGGAACCAAACCCGCTCATCTCTAATAAAAATCAATACAATTATAAAAGACATTTACACAGCATTAGTCATATACAGTATACATGTATTGGGGGTTACAATCATGTGGTGCAAACAACAATTTCTATAAGTACAAATGTAGGGTTTTTGTTTCATGAAGTGATCTGTATAAAACACCATGTATCTCACTGTACATATCTCATTCTCAACATTTACATTTACAAAATATCTCATTGTTCATTCTAAACAGATCTGTAATGAATCTGATGATAAATGGATGATACTAAGTAGCACCAGAAGTGTCAGGAGATGGTGTGGGTGTAATTAGGAAAGTTACTCCAGGAAATCTGTAAGTGCCTTGAGTTACACATCTCTTCATCAACATGAGGTCGCAATCAGATGAGGGCACTAACTACATTACACAGTACTGCCACAAATTAATAAGATGGGGGTGAAGTTTTGTAAAGTCAGTTAAAAGTGAATTAAAGTTTTAAAACATACTTATAAAGGCTTTCTAAAAGACACATAGAGGAAAATGTGCCATAGAAACTAATTTATAACAGTAATACAATCTTACTGTCAGCTAAGTAACACCATAATAATCTACCATAATGAGAACAGGCACCTTTTCATGATAACAGTAAACCTTTTCTGTATTTTTTAACATCACCAATCAGAGCAGCGTTAAACAGTTTAATAAAAAGCCTACTGCAGAATAAACGAAAGCTGCAAACTGTCCATTTTATTTACTGCACTACATGTTATATTAGTGCAGCACCTAACCATATTCACAATGAGATTTAGTGTTTACTGTACGTGTTTATTTAGTCATTTATATACTGTATAGTGTGATGTATGCAAAGAAGGCCTAACATACAGATATAGCAGCGTTCATCGTTGCTGCAATGTGTACGCATGTGCATTTGCATCGCGGCAATGGCTAGCTGCGCCATGCTACGACTATTCACACCCACAGTTAGGCAATGCGTCACGGAAAACTACGTTGCATCCATAGCGAGTCGCCAGCACAGTCAGCGTGGCTACATCTGTAAGAGGACACTGGTACTGGACTAATGGGGATGGAGACTAGGACATACAGCATAGTTACGCTACAAGACGAATGTCATTTTATTTTACTTTATATGATAGATTTGATTCCTTCATTTGTATTCTTTAATTCAAATTAAATGTATGAATTATTACAACCTGTATATGTCACTGTAAGTGTAAGGGTACATTGATTGCCCATGTTCCATTCAGCCTTTTGTGCCCTTTGATGCAGAAGAGATGGGGGCGATGGAAGTAACAAAGATATGCATTAGTGCTTACACAGTATTTTTAGCTACATTCACATAGTAACCGCACCGGTGGCATTTCAAATGTAGCACCGGCCACCAGCCAATCAGCGCTGGCAGACCAGCAGCCAATCAGGAAAGCGGCAGCAGCCGCAGCTCCTGATTGACTGATGGACTGCCAGTTCTGACAGGCTGGCGGCCAGTGCTACATTTGAAATGCCGACAGCATGGTCACTGTGTGTGCCCATGTCTGCTGCCCGCCTAATAGTAAGAGTATTAAGTAATACAGTATTTAAGAATCACTGACCCTACCTACTGTACACCCACCATTCCTCACTGCTCCCGACATCCTCCCTCCCTCCTTCCCTGCTCGCTACACCCACCCTCTCTTCCTGCTGTTACGATCCTGATGCTCAGGACAGGGGAGATCTTATGCAGTGAGTCCAGAGCACCAGGACGTGATGCTGGGATAGGGAAATGGAATGGAAATAGCCCCTAGCACCCTACCTCCGTTGTCTTACCCGTGTTGTCAATTCACGCCTGAACGACTATGGTTTCTTGGGCCCACGGCAGCCGCGTTTGAAGGGCGGATTAGGTCTGCAGAACTCCGATGCCCCCAGGTCTTAAAGAGAGACAAAGCGTGAACTGAGACAGGGTAATAACAAGGGGACCTCTAACTGAAACAACCAAGCTAGGGGCTACTAACTACCTGAAAACTAAACATATGTGCGGCACGCAGCCAAAGGAAAAGAACTACAAAGGATACCACTGTCCACTCCCCCACACGGCACCGCCGAGTTCCGGGGAGGACAGTGAAAGCGGAAACCTCCGCAAAAGCACCAACTCAAAGAAACGCGAATACTAAGCGGCCTAGGCCACAACACGCGGCAGAAGCCGCTACTCACGAAACCGGGCGAGAACCCCAGATGACAGTAACAGGTTCACAAGGACCAGAAGGATTCCCAGGACCGGCTTCAGAACTTCAGAATACAAGAGGGCAGGGAGCAGGATCGACCAGATGCAGCTGACCAGGAACAAACTTCTACAAGGCAGGAACAGCATACAGGAAGCTATCACCGGTGTTTGTGTGAGACACTGAGGAGGCATATAACAGGGAACCCTCCAATGGCAGTACAGAGCCTAATCGATAAATGTCGTGCAGCTGCCTTGCTGCACGTCCAGGGGAGAACAGGTGAGTAATCTTATGGCAACAGGGAATGGTCCAATAAATTTGGGTCCCAATCTAGCCGAGGGTTGTCGGAGCTTGATGTTGCGAGTTGACAACCACACCTTATCTCCCACCTTAAAAGTGCAAGGACGTCGGAGCCTATCAGAAAATGTCTTTTCTCGGAAGGCAGCTTTCTTCAGGGCAAGGTGCACCTTTCTCCAAATCGTTCTGAGATGGGAGGTTAAGGTCAACGAGGAGACTGGAGAATGAGGGAAAAAAGAGTTGGCTCTAGGATGAAAGCCAAAGACCGAAAAGAATGGGGACTCCTTGGTGGAAGAATGACAAGAGTTATTATAGGCAAATTCAGCTAAAGGAAGAAATTCAGACCAATCATTCTGAAGTTTGGCCGAATATAATCGTAAATACTGTTTTAATGACTGATTAACTCGTTAGGATTGTCCGTTAGATTGTGGATGGTACCCAGATGTTAAAGAGAGTTTCATATTTAATGAGGCACAAAAACGTTTCCAGAAACGGGCGATGAATTGCGGACCCCGATCAGAGACAATATCCCTGGGCAACCCATGGAGCCTGAACACATGGCGGAGAAACAAGACTGCCAACCCTTGAGCAGAGGGTAATCGGGGAAGAGCAATGAAGTGAGCCATCTTACTAAAACGATCTACTACCACCCAAATGACTTGAAATCCGGCTGAAAGAGGAAGGTCCACCACGAAATCCATGGATATATGTGACCATGGCCTGAGAGGAACGGCTAAAGGTATGAGTTGCCCGATCGGCAACGAACGAGAAACCTTATGCTGTGCACAAACCTGACAGGAATGGACAAATTCCCTTATATCTTTAGAAAGATTAGGCCACCACACCGAGCGAGAGACTAACTCCAAGGTCTTAGTGATACCTGGATGACCAGAGACTTTGTTGTCATGAAACTCAGCTAAAACAGTGCCTCTCAGAAATTCAGGGACGAAGAGACGATCAGCAGGAGTAAGCGATCAGCAGGAGTAAGTTTGGGAGCCTGCCGTTGAAGCTGAACTAACTGAGTAAATAAATCCTGTGTGAGGCCTGCCCGGATGACAGAAGATGGAACTATGGGGGTAGTGGCAGGATGGTTATTGTGAACCGGAAGAAAACAACGTGACACGGCATCAGCTTTCGTATTCTTGGAACCGGGCCTGAAGGTGATAATAAACCTGAAACGAGTAAAAAACAATGCCCAACGTGCCTGCCGAGCATTAAGCCGTTTAGCTGACTCAATATACTGCAGGTTCTTATGGTCGGTAAACACTGTAATGGTATGCCTAGCTCCCTCCAGCCAATGCCTCCACTCCTCGAAAGCCCATTTAACTGCCAGCAATTCTCGATTACCAACATCATAGTTGGATTCTGCGGAGGAGAATTTCCTGGACATGAAGGCACAAGGGTGTAATTCCTGAGACTCCGGATCTTCCTGAGAAAGGATAGCCCCCACTCCAACCTCTGAGGCATCTACCTCAACTATAAAGGGGAGCTCCGGGTTAGGGTGCCTGAGAACAGGAGCCGAGACAAAGGCCTGCTTCAAGGCCAGAAAGGCAGACTCAGCTTCAGGCGACCAATTGGAAGGGTCCGCTCCTTTTTTAGTCAATGCTACTATAGGAGCGACCAAATCAGAAAAGGTATAAATAAAACGCCTATAATAATTTGCAAACCCTAATAAGCGCTGAATTGCTTTTAAATTCGTGGGTTGAGCACAATTAAGGATGGCCTGGAGTTTTTTCGGTTCCATGAAAAACCCCTGGGGAGAAATAATATACCCCAAGAAGGACACTTCTGTGATGTGGAAATCACATGTCTCCAGTTTAGCGTATAAATGATTCTCCTGTAGTTTTTGAAGGACCAGTCGCACATGGGAAATATGTTGTTCCATAGACTCAGAGTAAATCAAAATGTCATCTAAGTAAACGACTACGAATTTCCCTAGAAAGTCACGAAGAATATCATTAATGAGGTCTTGAAATACCGCAGGAGCATTTGACACCCCAAACGGCATCACCAAGTATTCATAATGACCCGACTGTGTGCTGAAAGCCGTCTTCCACTCATCCCCAGATCTTATTCGGATGAGATTGTAAACTCCTCTAAGATCGATCTTAGAGAAGATAACGGCAGAGCGTAACTGATCAAACAGTACTGAAATCAAGGGCAAGGGGTAGGTGTTTTTAACAGAAATTTTATTCAGAGCCCAAAAATCAATACACGGTCTGAGCGACCCATCTTTTTTCTCAACAAAAAAGAACCCTGCACTCAAAGGAGATTTCGAGGGCATAATGAAGCCTTTTTTCAGGCTCCCCTGAATATAATTATCCATAGCCGTGGTTTCCGGACCAGATAGGGCATATAATCTCCCCTTTGGTAAAGTGGCACCTGGGATTAAATCAATAGCGCAATCATAGGACCGATGGGGAGACCCTTGGAGAAAACATCGGCAAAATCCTGATATTCCAAAGGAATAAGTTCTGGGGTAACTGCCGCAACCCGGACTGGATGGGAAATACACTCCTTTACACAAAAGGGACCCCATTGGGAAATCTCCCCAGACCGCCAATCTATTGTGGGATTATGAAAGGCAAGCCAGGGATGACCCAAGACTACTGGAACTGCCGGACAATGTGTAAGGTAAAATTCTATTTTTTCTGAATGTAGGGCCCCCACTGTCAGTTGTACTGGAGGTGTGCGGTGAGTAATTACCCCATTGGAAAGCGGACCACCATCCAAGCCGTGCATGGTGATACGTTTATCCAAAGGTATCTGCGGAACGCCTAAAGCCTTAGCCCAACCTAAATCCATAAAATTTCCTGCAGCTCCACTGTCGACGAAGGCCGACACCAACGAACTGAGGCTACCAAAGGAAATCTTTACAGGAACTAATAAAGAATCATTAGAGGAGATTAACTGTAGACCCAAGTGAACCCCCTCACAATTCACTTGGTCAGCGCGTTTCACAGCTTATTCGGGCAACCACGTGCGATATGTCCCTTGCCACCACAATACAAACAAAGACCAGAATTTAACCTCCTGGTTCTTTCCTCTGGGGACAGCCGGGAGAGACCCATTTGCATGGGCTCCTCGACGTCCTCAGGGAAAGTATACACACATGGACTAGGCCTAAAAGTTGTTCCTCTTTCAGCCCTCCGCTCTCGGAGACGACGATCAATTTTAATAGCGAGCTCCATGAGTTTGTCTAGAGTCTCAGGAGCGGGGTACTGAAGGAGACTGTCTTTAATAACTTCAGACAAACCGAGGCGAAACTGACTGCGCAGGGCCGGGTCATTCCAGCCACAGTCGTTCGACCAACGGCGAAACTCGGTACAATACGCCTCTGCAGGATTTTTACCTTGCTTAAGGATACGCAGGTGGCTCTCAGCAGATGCTTCTCTATCTGGGTCATCATATAAAAGGCCTAAGGACTTAAAAAAGGCGTCTACTGATAACAAGGCAGCATCATCCGCTCTTAGCCCAAAAGCGAAAGTCTGTGGATCACCTTGGAGTAAAGACATCACAATCCCGACCCGTTGAGACTCAGTACCAGAGGAACGGGGCCTTAAACGAAAATAAAGCTTACAAGCTTCCTTAAAATTAAAGAAATCTTTTCGGTTACCCGAAAAACGGTCAGGTAAATGCATTTTTGGTTCTGGAACCATACTCGGGGAGGCTCGCAAAAGATCTTCCTGTGATCTCACCCGAAGAGTAAGGTCCTGAACCATCTGAGTTAATTCCTGAATCTGGTTGACCAAAAGCTGACTGGGATTTGGCCCTAAAACTGCCGGATTCATGAGGCCGAATTTCTAGGCCCACCAATACAAAGGAAAAAGAATTATACCCCTTTTTGTGGGCCGGTGATAATGTTACGATCCTGATGCTCAGGACAGGGGAGATCTTATGCAGTGAGTCCAGAGCACCAGGACGTGATGCTGGGATAGGGAAATGGAATGGAAATAGCCCCTAGCACCCTACCTCCATTGTCTTACCCGTGTTGTCAATTCACGCCTGAACGACTATGGTTTCTTGGGCCCACGGCAGCCGCGTTTGAAGGGCGGATTAGGTCTGCAGAACTCCGATGCCCCCAGGTCTTAAAGAGAGACAAAGCGTGAACTGAGACAGGGTAATAACTAGTGATGTGCACCGGAAATTTTTCGGGTTTTGTGTTTTGGTTTTGGGTTCGGTTCCGCGGCCGTGTTTTGGGTTCGACCGCGTTTTGGCAAAACCTCACCAAATTTTTTTTGTCGGATTCGGGTGTGTTTTGGATTCGGGTGTTTTTTTCAAAAAACCCTAAAAAACAGCTTAAATCATAGAATTTGGGGGTCATTTTGATCCCAAAGTATTATTAACCTCAAAAACCATAATTTACACTCATTTTCAGTCTATTCTGAATACCTCACACCTCACAATATTATTTTTAGTCCTAAAATTTGCACCTAGGTCGCTGGATGACTAAGCTAAGCGACCCTAGTGGCCGACACAAACACCGGGCCCATCTAGGAGTGGCACTGCAGTGTCACGCAGGATGTCCCTTCCAAAAAACCCTCCCCAAACAGCACATGACGCAAAGAAAAAAAGAGGCGCAATGAGGTAGCTGTGTGAGTAAGATAAGCGACCCTAGTGGCCGACACAAACACCGGGCCCATCTAGGAGTGGCACTGCAGTGTCACGCAGGATGTCCCTTCCAAAAAACCCTCCCCAAACAGCACATGACGCAAAGAAAAAAAGAGGCGCAATGAGGTAGCTGTGTGAGTAAGATAAGCGACCCTAGTGGCCGAAACAAACACCGGGCCCATCTAGGAGTGGCACTGCAGTGTCACGCAGGATGTCCCTTCCAAAAAACCCTCCCCAAACAGCACATGACGCAAAGAAAAAAAGAGGCGCAATGAGGTAGCTGTGTGAGTAAGATAAGCGACCCTAGTGGCCGACACAAACACCGGGCCCATCTAGGAGTGGCACTGCAGTGTCACGCAGGATGTACCTTCCAAAAAACCCTCCCCAAACAGCACATGACGCAAAGAAAAAAAGAGGCGCAATGAGGTAGCTGTGTGAGTAAGATAAGCGACCCTAGTGGCCGACACAAACACCGGGCCCATCTAGGAGTGGCACTGCAGTGTCACGCAGGATGTCCCTTCCAAAAAACCCTCCCCAAACAGCACATGACGCAAAGAAAAAAAGAGGCGCAATGAGGTAGCTGTGTGAGTAAGATAAGCGACCCTAGTGGCCGACACAAACACCGGGCCCATCTAGGAGTGGCACTGCAGTGTCACGCAGGATGTCCCTTCCAAAAAACCCTCCCCAAACAGCACATGACGCAAAGAAAAAAAGAGGCGCAATGAGGTAGCTGTGTGAGTAAGATAAGCGACCCTAGTGGCCGACACAAACACCGGGCCCATCTAGGAGTGGCACTGCAGTGTCACGCAGGATGTCCCTTCCAAAAAACCCTCCCCAAACAGCACATGACGCAAAGAAAAAAAGAGGCGCAATGAGGTAGCTGTGTGAGTAAGATAAGCGACCCTAGTGGCCGACACAAACACCGGGCCCATCTAGGAGTGGCACTGCAGTGTCACGCAGGATGTCCCTTCCAAAAAACCCTCCCCAAACAGCACATGACGCAAAGAAAAAAAGAGGCGCAATGAGGTAGCTGTGTGAGTAAGATAAGCGACCCTAGTGGCCGACACAAACACCGGGCCCATCTAGGAGTGGCACTGCAGTGTCACGCAGGATGTCCCTTCCAAAAAAACCCTCCCCAAACAGCACATGACGCAAAGAAAAAAAGAGGCGCAATGAGGTAGCTGTGTGAGTAAGATAAGCGACCCTAGTGGCCGACACAAACACCGGGCCCATCTAGGAGTGGCACTGCAGTGTCACGCAGGATGTCCCTTCCAAAAAACCCTCCCCAAACAGCACATGACGCAAAGAAAAAAAGAGGCGCAATGAGGTAGCTGTGTGAGTAAGATAAGCGACCCTAGTGGCCGACACAAACACCGGGCCCATCTAGGAGTGGCACTGCAGTGTCACGCAGGATGTCCCTTCCAAAAAACCCTCCCCAAACAGCACATGACGCAAAGAAAAAAAGAGGCGCAATGAGGTAGCTGTGTGAGTAAGATAAGCGACCCTAGTGGCCGACACAAACACCGGGCCCATCTAGGAGTGGCACTGCAGTGTCACGCAGGATGTCCCTTCCAAAAAACCCTCCCCAAACAGCACATGACGCAAAGAAAAAAAGAGGCGCAATGAGGTAGCTGTGTGAGTAAGATAAGCGACCCTAGTGGCCGACACAAACACCGGGCCCATCTAGGAGTGGCACTGCAGTGTCACGCAGGATGTCCCTTCCAAAAAACCCTCCCCAAACAGCACATGACGCAAAGAAAAAAAGAGGCGCAATGAGGTAGCTGTGTGAGTAAGATAAGCGACCCTAGTGGCCGACACAAACACCGGGCCCATCTAGGAGTGGCACTGCAGTGTCACGCAGAATGTCCCTTCCAAAAAACCCTCCCCAAACAGCACATGACGCAAAGAAAAAAAGAGGCGCAATGAGGTAGCTGTGTGAGTAAGATAAGCGACCTTAGTGGCCGACACAAACACCGGGCCCATCTAGGAGTGGCACTGCAGTGTCACGCAGGATGGCCCTTCCAAAAAACATTCCACAAACAGCATATGACGCAAAGAAAAATTAAAGAAAAAAGAGGTGACAGATGGAATTGTCCTTGGGCCCTCCCACCCACCCTTATGTTGTATAAACAGGACATGCACACTTTAACCAACCCATCATTTCAGTGACAGGGTCTGCCACACGACTGTGACTGAAATGACGGGTTGGTTTGGACCCCCACCAAAAAAGAAGCAATTAATCTCTCCTTGCACAAACTGGCTCTACAGAGGCAAGATGTCCACCTCATCATCATCCTCCGATATATCACCGTGTACATCCCCCTCCTCACAGATTATCAATTCGTCCCCACTGGAATCCACCATCTCAGCTCCCTGTGTACTTTGTGGAGGCAATTGCTGCTGGTCAATGTCTCCATGGAGGAATTGATTATAATTCATTTTAATGAACATCATCTTCTCCACATTTTCTGGATGTAACCTCGTACGCCGATTGCTGACAAGGTGAGCGGCGGCACTAAACACTCTTTCGGAGTACACACTTGTGGGAGGGCAACTTAGGTAGAATAAAGCCAGTTTGTGCAAGGGCCTCCAAATTGCCTCTTTTTCCTGCCAGTATAAGTACGGACTGTGTGACGTGCCTACTTGGATGCGGTCACTCATATCATCCTCCACCATTCTTTCAATGGTGAGAGAATCATATGCAGTGACAGTAGACGACATGTCCGTAATCATTGTCAGGTCCTTCAGTCCGGACTAGATGTCAGCATCAGCAGTCGCTCCAGACTGCCCTGCATCACCGCCAGCGGGTGGGCTCGGAATTCTGAGCCTTTTCCTCGCACCCCCAGTTGCGGGAGAATGTGAAGGAGGAGATGTTGACAGGTCGCGTTCCGCTTGACTTGACAATTTTCTCACCAGCAGGTCTTTCAACCCCAGCAGACTTGTGTCTGCCGGAAAGAGAGATCCAAGGTAGGCTTTAAATCTAGGATCGAGCACGGTGGCCAAAATGTAGTGCTCTGATTTCAACAGATTGACCACCCGTGAATCCTTGTTAAGCGAATTAAGGGCTCCATCCACAAGTCCCACATGCCTAGCGGAATCGCTCCGTGTTAGCTCCTCCTTCAATGTCTCCAGCTTCTTCTGCAAAAGCCTGATGAGGGGAATGACCTGACTCAGGCTGGCAGTGTCTGAACTGACTTCACGTGTGGCAAGTTCAAAGGGCATCAGAACCTTGCACAACGTTGAAATCATTCTCCACTGCACTTGAGACAGGTGCATTCCACCTCCTATATCGTGCTCAATTGTATAGGCTTGAATGGCCTTTTGCTGCTCCTCCAACCTCTGAAGCATATAGAGGGTTGAATTCCACCTCGTTACCACTTCTTGCTTCAGATGATGGCAGGGCAGGTTCAGGCGTTTTTGGTGGTGCTCCAGTCTTCTGTACGTGGTGCCTGTACGCCGAAAGTGTCCCGCAATTCTTCTGGCCACTGACAGCATCTCTTGCACGCCCCTGTCGTTTTTAAAAAAATTCTGCACCACCAAATTCAAGGTATGTGCAAAACATGGGACGTGCTGGAATTTGCCCATATTTAATGCACACACAATATTGCTGGCGTTGTCCGATGCCACAAATCCACAGGAGAGTCCAATTGGGGTAAGCCATTCCGCGATGATCTTCCTCAGTTGCCGTAAGAGGTTTTCAGCTGTGTGCGTATTCTGGAAAGCGGTGATACAAAGCGTAGCCTGCCTAGGAAAGAGTTGGCGTTTGCGAGATGCTGCTACTGGTGCCGCCGCTGCTGTTCTTGCGGCGGGAGTCCATACATCTACCCAGTGGGCTGTCACAGTCATATAGTCCTGACCCTGCCCTGCTCCACTTGTCCACATGTCCGTGGTTAAGTGGACATTGGGTACAGCTGCATTTTTTAGGACACTGGTGAGTCTTTTTCTGAGGTCTGTGTACATTTTTGGTATCGCCTGCCTAGAGAAGTGGAACCTAGATGGTATTTGGTAACGGGGGCACACTACCTCAAGAAATTGTCTAGTTCCCTGTGAACTAACGGCGGATACCGGACGCACGTCTAACACCAACATAGTTGTCAAGGCCTCAGTTATCCGCTTTGCAGCAGGATGACTGCTGTGATATTTCATCTTCCTCGCAAAGGACTGTTGGACAGTCAATTGCTTACTGGAAGTAGTACAAGTGGTCTTCCGACTTCCCCTCTGGGATGACCATCGACTCCCAGCAGCAACAACAGCAGCGCCAGCAGCAGTAGGCGTTACACGCAAGGATGCATCGGAGGAATCCCAGGCAGGAGAGGACTCGTCAGAATTGCCAGTGACATGGCCTGCAGGACTATTGGCATTCCTGGGGAAGGAGGAAATTGACACTGAGGGAGTTGGTGGGGTGGTTTGCGTGAGCTTGGTTACAAGAGGAAGGGATTTACTGGTCAGTGGACTGCTTCCGCTGTCACCCAAAGTTTTTGAACTTGTCACTGACTTATTATGAATGCGCTGCAGGTGACGTATAAGGGAGGATGTTCCTAGGTGGTTAACGTCCTTACCCCTACTTATTACAGCTTAACAAAGGCAACACACGGCTTGACACCTGTTGTCCGCATTTCTGTTGAAATACCTCCACACTGAAGAGCTGATTTTTTTGGTATTTTCACCAGGCATGTCAACGGCCATATTCCTCCCACGGACAACAGGTGTCTCCCCGGGTGCCTGACTTAAACAAACCACCTCACCATCAGAATCCTCCTGGTCAATTTCCTCCCCAGCGCCAGCAACACCCATATCCTCCTCATCCTGGTGTACTTCAACACTGACATCTTCAATCTGACTATCAGGAACTGGACTGCGGGTGCTCCTTCCAGCACTTGCAGGGGGCGTGCAAATGGTGGAAGGCGCATGCTCTTCACGTCCAGTGTTGGGAAGGTCAGGCATCGCAACCGACACAATTGGACTCTCCTTGTGGATTTGGGATTTCGAAGAACGCACAGTTCTTTGCGGTGCTTTTGCCAGCTTGAGTCTTTTCAGTTTTCTAGCGAGAGGCTGAGTGCTTCCATCCTCATGTGAAGCTGAACCACTAGCCATGAACATAGGCCAGGGCCTCAGCCGTTCCTTGCCACTCCGTGTGGTAAATGGCATATTGGCAAGTTTACGCTTCTCCTCCGACAATTTTATTTTAGGTTTTGGAGTCCTTTTTTTACTGATATTTGGTGTTTTGGATTTGACATGCTCTGTACTATGACATTGGGCATCGGCCTTGGCAGACGACGTTGCTGGCATTTCATCGTCTCGGCCATGACTAGTGGCAGCAGCTTCAGCACGAGGTGGAAGTGGATCTTGATCTTTCCCTAATTTTGGAACCTCAACATTTTTGTTCTCCATATTTTAATAGGCACAACTAAAAGGCACCTCAGGTAAACAATGGAGATGGATGGATACTAGTATACTTATGGATGGACTGCCGAGTGCCGACACAGAGGTAGCTACAGCCGTGGACTACCGTACTGTGTCTGCTGCTAATATAGACTGGATGATAATGAGATGAAATCAATATATATATGTATGTATATATAATATCACTAGTACTGCAGCCGGACAGGTAGATAATATATTTATTAGGTAATGATGACTGATGACGGACCTGCTGGACACTGTCAGCTCAGCAGCACCGCAGACTGCTACAGTAAGCTACTATACTATAGTAGTATGTACAAAGAAGAAAGAAAAAAAAAAACCACGGGTAGGTGGTATACAATTATGGATGGACTGCCGAGTGCCGACACAGAGGTAGCTACAGCCGTGGACTAACGTACTGTGTCTGCTGCTAATATAGACTGGATGATTGTTAATGAGATGAAATCAATATATATATGTATGTATATATAATATCACTAGTACTGCAGCCGGACAGGTAGATAATATATTTATTAGGTAATGATGACTGATGACGGACCTGCTGGACACTGTCAGCTCAGCAGCACCGCAGACTGCTACAGTAAGCTACTATACTATAGTAGTATGTACAAAGAAGAAAGAAAAAAAAAACCACGGGTAGGTGGTATACAATTATGGATGGACTGCCGAGTGCCGACACAGAGGTAGCTACAGCCGTGGACTACCGTACTGTGTCTGCTGCTAATATAGACTGGATGATAATGAGATGAAATCAATATATATATGTATGTATATATAATATCACTAGTACTGCAGCCGGACAGGTAGATAATATATTTATTAGGTAATGATGACTGATGACGGACCTGCTGGACACTGTCAGCTCAGCAGCACCGCAGACTGCTACAGTAAGCTACTATACTATAGTAGTATGTACAAAGAAGAAAGAAAAAAAAAACCACGGGTAGGTGGTATACAATTATGGATGGACTGCCGAGTGCCGACACAGAGGTAGCTACAGCCGTGGACTAACGTACTGTGTCTGCTGCTAATATAGACTGGATGATTGATAATGAGATGAAATCAATATATATATGTATGTATATATAATATCACTAGTACTGCAGCCGGACAGGTAGATAATATATTTATTAGGTAATGATGACTGATGACGGACCTGCTGGACACTGTCAGCTCAGCAGCACCGCAGACTGCTACAGTAAGCTACTATACTATAGTAGTATGTACAAAGAAGAAAGAAAAAAAAAATCCACGGGTAGGTGGTATACAATTATGGATGGACTGCAGAGTGCCGACACAGAGGTAGCTACAACCGTGGACTAACGTACTGTGTCTGCTGCTAATATAGACTGGATGATTGATAATGAGATGAAATCAATATATATATGTATGTATATATAATATCACTAGTACTGCAGCCGGACAGGTAGATAATATATTTATTAGGTAATGATGACTGATGACGGACCTGCTGGACACTGTCAGCTCAGCAGCACCGCAGACTGCTACAGTAAGCTACTATACTATAGTAGTATGTACAAAGAAGAAAGAAAAGAAAAAAACCACGGGTAGGTGGTATACAATTATGGATGGACTGCCGAGTGCCGACACAGAGGTAGCTACAGCAGTGGACTAACGTACTGTGTCTGCTGCTAATATAGACTGGATGATTGATAATGAGATGAAATCAATATATATATGTATGTATATATAATATCACTAGTACTGCAGCCGGACAGGTAGATAATATATTTATTAGGTAATGATGACTGATGACGGACCTGCTGGACACTGTCAGCTCAGCAGCACCGCAGACTGCTACAGTAAGCTACTATACTATAGTAGTATGTACAAAGAAGAAAGAAAAAAAAAAACCACGGGTAGGTGGTATACAATTATGGATGGACTGCCGAGTGCCGACACAGAGGTAGCTACAGCCGTGGACTAACGTACTGTGTCTGCTGCTAATATAGAGTCTAGACTGGATGATAAATTATTGATAATGAGATGAAATCAATATAATATCACTAGTACTGCAGCCGGACAGGTACTATATATATTTATTATGTAATGACTGATGACGGACCTGCTGGACACTGTCAGGTCAGCAGCACCGCAGACTGCTACAGTAAGCTACTATAGTAGTATGTATAAAGAAGAATGAAAAAAAAAAAAAACCACGGGTAGGTGGTATACAATATTATATATATATATATATATATATATATATATATATATATTATATACAATTATATATATATATATATATATATATATTAAACTGGTGGTGATTGATTATTAAACTGGTGGTCAGGTCACGTTGCAACTTGCAACTAGTACTCCGAGTCCTAAGCAGACAATCACAAAATATATTATTATACTGGTGGTCAGTGTGGTCACAACAATGGCAGCGTGGCACTGACTCTGGCAGCAAAAGTGTGCACGGTACGTTATATGTGCTCCTGAGTCCTGCTCTCAGACTCTAACTGCTCCCCACTGTCAGTGTCTCCCCCACAAGTCAGATAATAAATACAATACACAGTCACACTATCTAATCTATATCACTTCAGCAAGTAGTATAGTAGTATAGTAGTACTCCTCCTAATAGTAATAATGCTCCCCAAAATACTGTGTCTCTCTCGTCTCTACTGTGTCTCTCTCTTCTCTAAACGGAGAGGACGCCAGCCACGTCCTCTCCCTATGACTCTCAATGCACGTGTGAAAATGGCGGCGACGCGCGGCTCCTTATATAGAATCCGAGTCTCGCGAGAATCCGACAGCGGGATGATGACGTTCGGGCGCGCTCGGGTTAACCGAGCAAGGCGGGAAGATCCGAGTCGCTCGGACCCGTGAAGAAAAAACTGAAGTTCGGGCGGGTTCGGATTCAGAGGAACCGAACCCGCTCATCACTAGTAATAACAAGGGGACCTCTAACTGAAACAACCAAGCTAGGGGCTACGAACTACCTGAAAACTAAACGTATGTGCGGCACGCCGCCAAAGGAAAAGAACTACAAAGGATACCACTGTCCACTCCCCCACACGGCACCGCCGAGTTCCGGGGAGGACAGTGAAAGCGGAAACCTCCGCAAAAGCACCAACTCAAAGAAACGCGAATACTAAGCGGCCTAGGCCGCAACACGCGGCAGAGGCCGCTACTCACGAAACCGGGCGAGAACCCCAGATGACAGTAACAGGTTCACAAGGACCAGAAGGATTCCCAGGACCGGCTTCAGAACTTCAGAATACAAGAGGGCAGGGAGCAGGATCGACCAGATGCAGCTGACCAGGAACAAACTTCTACAAGGCAGAAACAGCATACAGGAAGCTATCACCGGTGTTTGTGTGAGACACTGAGGAGGCATATAACAGGGAACCCTCCAATGGCAGTACAGAGCCTAATTGATAAATGTCGTGCAGCTGCCTTGCTGCACGACCAGGGGAGAACAGGTGAGTAATCTTATGGCAACGGGGAACGCGTTGCCATGGACCCGGCAGCCCTGCACGCACGGCGTCCTAGCATTGCCAGGGACCCGGTGTTATGATTCCCGTACTCCAGACCAGAGGAGATCTTATGGCAGAGGTCTGAGTACTGGAAAGATATACTGGTTGTGGGAGCAGGAGAGCCTAGTAACCCCTGGCGCCCTAACTCCGTTGTCTCGCCCGTGTTATCAGAAATCCCCTGCGAGACTATGGTTGCTTGAGCCCATGGCAGCCGCGTTCGAAGGGCGGATTATGTCTGCCCAACCCCGATGCCCCCTCAGGTCTTAATGGGAGACAAAGGGAAATCCGAGACAGGGTGATAACAAGGGGCCCTCTGACTAAGCAACCAGGCCAGGGGTTACAAGCTAACTAACTAAACCAAAAAGTATGTGCGGACTAGCCGCCAGGGAAAAGGACAACCAAAGATCCACTGATCCGTAACTCCTATCCAGCACCGCTGGATACCAGAGTGGATCAGGGGGAGCGGAATCCTCCGCAAAAGCTCCAGAACACAAAGATACAAAATAATAAACAGTAAGCGGTCAAGCCGCAACACACGGCTACGCCGCGACTCACGAACACCACAGGATGTTAAAGGTGCTCGGTCAGACTCCAGGAATAGATGACAATTTCCGAGTACAGGATCACTGAGGACAGGAACAACCGGATTGAGCAGGACTGGAAACTCTCTGTAACCAACACAGGCAAACAGGAAGCTATCACCGGCGTCTGTGAGAAGTCCAAAGGGTGCTTATAACTGTGAGCTCCCCAATCAGGAGCCAGACTGGGTAATCACAAGTAATGCCGTGCAGCTTGCATGCTGCACGGCCAGCACACCATTATACCATTAGAAAAGACCCAGCAACGGGGAACGCGGCCCGAACGTGGCGTCCCCGTTGCTAGGGTCTGAGCGGCTCCGTGCGCCCGGCGTCTAGCGTTGCCAGGGAGCCGGCGGCTGTACGCGCACGGCGTCCCTGGTTGCTAGGCGCCGGGCCGCACCGACGAGCGGACCCCGGCGCCTAACAGTACCCCCCCCTTGAGAAGGGGTCAAGGAACCCCTAAAGCCCGGTTTCTGAGGAAATTCTCGAAAAAATGCCCTCTTGAGCCTCGGGGCAAGGAGATCCTTATCCAGGACCCAAGACCTTTCTTCTGGACCATAACCTCTCCAATGCACCAAAAAATAAAGCCGACCCCGGGACAACTTGGAATCGAGAACCTTCTCCACCAAGAACTCCTGCTGACCCTGTACAACAATTGGTGATCTCCCCTGAGATATCTTACGAGGAAATCTACTGGACGAAACATATGGTTTCAGCAATGAGCAATGGAAAGTATTTCCGATCCGTAAAGTTTTTGGTAAACGTAACCGGAAGGCAACTGGATTGACTTTTTTGATAATGTGAAATGGTCCAATAAATTTAGGACCCAATCTGGCTGAGGTTTGTCGAAGTTTAATGTTGCGAGTCGACAACCACACCCTATCTCCTACTTTAAAAGTGCACGGCCGCCGGAGCCTGTCAGAAAATCTCTTCTCCTGAAATGCCGCTTTTCTGAGAGCCAGGTGCACTTTTCTCCAAATGAGCCTAAGATGAGAGGTCAAGGTCAGTGAGGAGACAGAGGAATGTTGAAAAAAGGAATTAGCTCTGGGGTGAAAACCAAAAACTGCAAAAAATGGAGACACATTGGTGGAGGAATGACAGGCATTATTGTAAGCGAACTCCGCCAATGGAAGAAACTCAGACCAGTCATTTTGGAGTTTGGCCGAGTACAACCGCAAATATTGTTTTAGTGATTGATTAACTCGCTCAGTCTGCCCGTTGGATTGGGGATGGTAGCCTGACGTTAAAGATAATTTCATCTTCAATGAGACACAAAAAGATTTCCAAAACTGTGCAATGAATTGTGGACCCCGATCGGAAACAATATCAGTGGGTAACCCATGGAGTCTGAAAACATGGCGGAGGAACAAGACTGCCAATCCCTGGGCAGATGGCAATCGGGGAAGAGCAATGAAATGGGCCATTTTACTAAAACGGTCCACTACCACCCATATGACTCGGCATCCGGCTGACAGAGGGAGGTCCACCACAAAATCCATGGAGATATGAGACCATGGCCTAAGAGGAACATTCAAGGGCATAAGCTGACCGATAGGCAAAGAACGGGGAACTTTATGCTGTGCACAGACCTGACACGAAAAAACAAACTCCTTAATGTCTTTGGAAAGACCAGGCCACCATACTGAGCGGGAGACTAATTCCAAAGTCTTAGCGATTCCCGGATGCCCGGCAACTTTGCTATCATGAAACTCCGTCAAAACAGTTGCTCTCAAAAACTCAGGGACAAAAAGACGACCAGCAGGAGTATTTCCAGGAGCCTGATGTTGAAGCAGCTTTAACTGGGTAAATAAATCCTGTGTGAGGCCTGCCCGAATGACTGAAGACGGAAGTATGGGAGTAACAGGACTGTTGTCTTGAACTGGAAGAAAACTGCGTGACAGGGCATCTGCCTTGGTATTCTTGGAACCTGGCCTGAAGGTGATAATGAATTTGAAACGAGTAAAAAATAAAGCCCAACGAGCCTGCCGGGCATTCAGTCGTTTAGCTGATTCAATGTATTGAAGATTTTTGTGATCAGTCAAAACTGAAATGATATGAGTCGCTCCCTCAAGCCAATGCCTCCACTCCTCGAAAGCCCATTTAATAGCCAGCAATTCCCGGTTACCAACATCGTAGTTGGATTCAGCAGAAGAGAATTTTCTGGACATAAAGGCACAAGGGTGTAATTCAAGGGAATCCGGATCCTTCTGAGATAGGATAGCCCCTACTCCAACCTCTGAGGCATCAACCTCAACAATGAAAGGCAATTCTGGGTTGGGGTGTCTGAGGACAGGGGCTGAGACAAAGGCTTGTTTCAAGGCCTGAAAAGATAGCTCGGCTTCACGTGACCAATTGGTAGGATCCGCTCCCTTCTTAGTCAGTGCCACAATGGGAGCAACTAGGTCAGAGAAAGAGTGAATAAATCTTCTATAGTAGTTCGCAAACCCTAAAAAGCGCTGAATTGCTTTTAAGTTGGTGGGTTGCGCCCAACTAAGGATGGCTTGGAGCTTCTTTGGTTCCATACGGAATCCCCGAGGGGAAATAATGTATCCTAAAAAGGATACCTCCGTGACATGAAATTCACACTTCTCCAGCTTGGCATATAGGTGATTTTCACGTAATTTTTTTAGAACCTGACGCACCTGGGTAACATGTTGTTCTACAGAGTCAGAATAAATCAAAATATCGTCTAAGTAGACTACAACGAATCTTCCAAGAAATTCACGGAGCACATCGTTAATGAGATCCTGGAAAACTGCCGGAGCGTTAGACAGGCCGAATGGCATAACCAGATACTCATAGTGGCCTGACTGAGTACTGAATGCCGTTTTCCACTCATCCCCTGACTTGATTCTGATGAGGTTATATGCTCCTCTCAGGTCAATCTTAGAAAAAATCACAGCCGAACGTAGCTGATCAAAGAGGA
The DNA here is from genome assembly GCF_028390025.1 of Pseudophryne corroboree. Classification (NCBI taxonomy): domain Eukaryota; kingdom Metazoa; phylum Chordata; class Amphibia; order Anura; family Myobatrachidae; genus Pseudophryne; species Pseudophryne corroboree. Next base: position 222,896,207 of record NC_086450.1, read on the forward strand.
CAGAGATCAGTGGCAGAGGGTAAGTATTTTTTACTGAGATTTTATTCAAGGCTCTAAAGTCAATGCAGGGTCTGAGTGAACCATCCTTCTTCTCTACGAAGAAGAAGCCTGCACTTAAAGGGGATTTAGATGGCCTGATAAATCCTTTCCCTAGGCTTTCTTTAACATACTCATTCATGGCCACAGTTTCAGGTCCAGACAATGCATATAACCTTCCCTTAGGCAAAGTGGCACCAGGAATTAGCTCAATAGCACAATCATAAGGCCTATGGGGAGGCAGAATATCCGCATTGCCCTTGGAAAAAACATCAACAAAATCCTGGTATTCCACAGGAATGGGTGCGGGAATGGCAGCAGCTATTCTGATGGGAAGCGTAATACATTCCTTATTACAGATGGTACCCCATTGTGAGATCTCCCCCGACTGCCAATCAATGATGGGATTATGAAAGGCCAGCCAAGGGTGACCCAGAACCACTGGAACTGCTGGGCAATGGGTGAGGAAAAACTCAATTTTTTCAGAATGCAGAGCTCCTACCGAGAGTAGAACAGGAGGTGTACAGAGAGAAATAACCCCATTGGACAAGGGACTCCCATCTAAACCATGCATGGTGATACACCTACCCAAGGCTAACTGAGGAATACCTAAGGTCTTGGCCCATGTCAAATCCATAAAGTTCCCTGCAGCTCCACTGTCCACAAAAACAGAGACCGAGGAACAGAGGCTGCCAAAGGAAACTTTAGCTGGGACTAACAGTGAATTATTTGAGGAGATAAGCTGCAGACCAAAATGAACCCCCTCACAATTCACTTGGTCGAGACGTTTCCCGACTTGTTCGGACAACTACGGGCAAAATGTCCCTTACCTCCACAGTATAAACAAAGACCAGAATTTTGCCTTCTGGTTCTTTCTTCAGAAGACAGTTTGGAGAGACCTATCTGCATAGGCTCCTCTATGTCCACAGGGATGGAAAAAACACAAGGAGTTGACCCGACAGATGCTCCTTTTTCAGCCCTCCGCTCTCTGAGCCGACGATCAATCTTAATAGAGAGCTCCATGAGTTTATCGAGAGTCTCAGGAGCGGGATACTGAAGGAGACTGTCTTTTATAGACTCAGATAAGCCGAGGCGAAACTGACTGCGCAGGGCTGGGTCATTCCATCCACAGTCGTTCGACCAACGGCGAAACTCCGTACAATAAATCTCTGCGGGATTCCTACCCTGTCTGAGAGCACGCAACTGACTCTCGGCGGATGCCTCTCTATCAGGGTCGTCATACAATAGCCCTAAAGACTTTAGAAAGGCGTCTACAGAAAATAAAGCCGGATCGTCTGTCTTTAAACCAAAAGCCCAGGTCTGAGGATCCCCCTGAAGCAGAGAAATAATAATTCCAACCCGCTGAGCCTCCGTACCTGAGGAGACTGGTCTCAAACGAAAATAAAGTTTACAAGACTCTTTAAAATTAAAAAACTGTTTTCTATCCCCAGAAAAACGGTCAGGCAGATGCATTTTTGGTTCAGGAATGACCCTCGGGGAAGTCCGTAACAGATCTTCCTGTGACCTCACCCGAAGAGACAGATCCTGAACCATCTGAGTAAGCTCTTGAATCTGGCTAACTAGAAGCTGGCCAGGATTTGGCCCGACACCGGTGGGATTCATGAGGCCGACAATTCTCCCAACTGAACAAGGGAAAAAATTAACTCCTGTTTAATTTTAAATTTAGTCTGGCCGGTGATAATGTTATGATTCCCGTACTCCAGACCAGAGGAGATCTTATGGCAGAGGTCTGAGTACTGGAAAGATATACTGGTTGTGGGAGCAGGAGAGCCTAGTAACCCCTGGCGCCCTAACTCCGTTGTCTCGCCCGTGTTATCAGAAATCCCCTGCGAGACTATGGTTGCTTGAGCCCATGGCAGCCGCGTTCGAAGGGCGGATTATGTCTGCCCAACCCCGATGCCCCCTCAGGTCTTAATGGGAGACAAAGGGAAATCCGAGACAGGGTGATAACAAGGGGCCCTCTGACTAAGCAACCAGGCCAGGGGTTACAAGCTAACTAACTAAACCAAAAAGTATGTGCGGACTAGCCGCCAGGGAAAAGGACAACCAAAGATCCACTGATCCGTAACTCCTATCCAGCACCGCTGGATACCAGAGTGGATCAGGGGGAGCGGAATCCTCCGCAAAAGCTCCAGAACACAAAGATACAAAATAATAAACAGTAAGCGGTCAAGCCGCAACACACGGCTACGCCGCGACTCACGAACACCACAGGATGTTAAAGGTGCTCGGTCAGACTCCAGGAATAGATGACAATTTCCGAGTACAGGATCACTGAGGACAGGAACAACCGGATTGAGCAGGACTGGAAACTCTCTGTAACCAACACAGGCAAACAGGAAGCTATCACCGGCGTCTGTGAGAAGTCCAAAGGGTGCTTATAACTGTGAGCTCCCCAATCAGGAGCCAGACTGGGTAATCACAAGTAATGCCGTGCAGCTTGCATGCTGCACGGCCAGCACACCATAATACCATTAGAAAAGACCCAGCAACGGGGAACGCGGCCCGAACGTGGCGTCCCCGTTGCTAGGGTCTGAGCGGCTCCGTGCGCCCGGCGTCTTGCGTTGCCAGGGAGCCGGCGGCTGTACGCGCACGGCGTCCCTGGTTGCTAGGCGCCGGGCCGCACCGACGAGCGGACCCCGGCGCCTAACACCCGGCGGCTATCGCGCGCACGGCGTCCCGGCGTTGCTAGGCGCCGTGCTGAAGCAGGGAGAGAGAGAGGCGCGGCGGCCGTGACCGCTGCTCTGTCAGGGCACGGCCGAACACCGCAGCGCCTAACACCTGCTCTTTACATCCATTCTTCTGTGCTGCTCCCTACATCCTCCCTGCTCCCTACACCCACCCTCCTACTGCTCCCTACATGCCCCTACACCCACCCTCCCGCAGCTTCCCACATGCTCCATACACCCACCCTCACGCTGCTCCCTACATGCTCCCTACACTCACCCTCCCGCTGCTCCCTACATGCTCCCTACACCCACCCTCCCACTGCTCCCTACATGCTCTCTACATCCAGGGCCGGCGCCACCATTAGGCAGCTTTAGGCAGCTGCCTATGGGCGCCGGCCACTAGAGGGCGGCATGCTCCAGTTAAATCCATTTTTTGTAAAGAATAATTGTTGCTAGCCTGGGGGCGGCCGCGGCGATGGTCCGTCCATCACTAACCTCACCACTTGCAGTCTATTGGTCTCTTCGAGTCCCGCCCCCAGTGCTGACATGCCGTGCGCTTCAATGAATTGTTCCTGTGTGGCGCCCGCCCCCTGGCCTTCTGAGGAGAGTCAGACACTTCCTGCTTCTTAGAACACATTAACATTGGGACACGGTACATCCTCCCTGCGCACTCCCTGCCGGCAGTTCCCTGTCCCTCCTCCGGCTGTTGCTGCAGTGGCTGATCTTGACGGGTGGAGCAGAGCTTCTCCTAGCCACTGAGCAGCCGTCACACCAGCCGCAGCTACTGTACCACAAGTGATCTAGAGCTGGGCACATAACCCCTGCAGATGACATCTGCTGCCCATGCTCATCACAGCCCGCTGCATAGTGTGAGGTGGCGCTAGGTGAGCACTACTGGGTGCACTGTTTGTGTGTGTGTGAGAGATTGAGTGACAGTGGGTGACAACTGTGTATGGGTGACAGTGGGTGACAAATGTGTATGGTTGACAGCTGTGTGTGATAGCTGTGTATGGGTGACTGCAGTGTATGGGTGACAGTGGGTGACTGCTGTGTATGGGTGACAGTGGGTGACTGCTGTGTATGGGTGACATTGGGTGACTGCAGTGTATGGGTGACAGTGGGTGACTGCTGTGTATGGGTGACATTGGGTGACTGCAGTGTATGGGTGACAGTGGGTGACTGCTGTGTATGGGTGACTGCAGTGTATGGGTGACAGTGGGTGACTGCAGTGTATGGGTGACTGCTGTGTATGGGTGACTGCAGTGTATGGGCGACAGTGGGTGACTGCAGTGTATGAGTGACAGTGGGTGACTGCTGTGTGTGGGTGACATTGGGTGACTTCAGTGTATGGGTGACAGTGGGTGACTGCTGCGTATGGGTGACAGTGGGTGACTGCTACGTATGGGTGACAGTGGGTGACTGCAATGTATGGGTGACAGTGGGTGACTGCAATGTATGGGTGACAGTGGGTGACTGCTGTGTATGGGTGACATTGGGTGACTGCTGTGTATGGGTGACATTGGGTGACTGCAGTGCATGCGTGACAGTGGGTGAGTGTTTGTGACAGCTGTGTATGGGTGACAGTGGGTGACTGCTGTGTATGGGTGACATTGGGTGACTGCAGTGTATGGGTGACAGTGGGTGACTGCTGTGTATGGGTGACTGCAGTGTATGGGTGACATTGGGTGATTGCAGTGTATGGGTGACAGTGGGTGACTGCTGTGTTTGGGTGACTGCTGTGTATGGGTGACAGTGAATGACTGCAGTGTATGGGTGACAGTGGGTGACTGCTGTGTATGGGTGACTGCAGTGTATGGGCGACAGTGGGTGACTGCTGTGTATGGGTGACTCTAGTGTATGGGCAACAGTGGGTGACTGCAGTGTATGAGTGACAGTGGGTGACTGCTGTGTGTGGGTGACATTGGGTGACTTCAGTGTATGGGTGACAGTGGGTGACTGCTGCGTATGGGTGACAGTGGGTGACTGCAGTGTATGGGTGACAGTGGGTGACTGCTGTGTATGGGTGACTGCAGTGCATGCGTGACAGTGGGTGAGTGTTTGTGACTGCTGTGTATGGGTGACATTGGGTGACTGCTGTGTATGGGTGACATTGGGTGACTGCAGTGTATGGGTGACAGTGGGTGACTGCTGTGTATGGGTGACATTGGGTGACTGCAGTGTACGGGTGACAGTTGGTGACTGCAGTGTATGGGTGACTGCAGTGTATGGGTGACAATGGGTGACTGCAGTGTATGGGTGACAGTGGGTGACTGCTGTGTATGGGTGACTGCTGTGTATGGGTGACAGTGGGTGACTGCTGTGTATGGGTGACAGTGGGTGACTGCAGTGTATGGGTGACAGTGGGTGACTGCAGTGTATGGGTGACAGTGGGTGACTGCTGTGTATGGGTGACTGCAGTGTATGGGTGACAATGGGTGACTGCAGTGTATGGGTGACAGTGGGTGACTGCTGTGTATGGGTGACAGTGGGTGACTGCAGTGTATGGGTGACAGTGGGTGACTGCTGCGTATGGGTGACAGTGGGTGACTGCTACGTATGGGTGACAGTGGGTGACTGCAATGTATGGGTGACAGTGGGTGACTGCTGTGTATGGGTGACATTGGGTGACTGCAGTGCATGCTTGACAGTGGGTGAGTGTTTGTGACAGCTGTGTATGGGTGACAGTGGGTGACTGCTGTGTATGGGTGACATTGGGTGACTGCAGTGTATGGGTGACAGTCGGTGACTGCTGTGTATGGGTGACTGCAGTATATGGGTGACATTGGGTGACTGCAGTGTATGGGTGACAGTGGGTGACTGCAGTGTATGGGTGACAGTGGGTGACTGCTGTGTATGGGTGACTGCAGTGTATGGGTGACATTGGGTGACTGCAGTGTATGGGTGACAGTGGGTGACTGCTGTGTATGGGTGACTGCAGTGTATGGGTGACAGTGGGTGACTGCAGTGTATGGGTGACAGTGGGTGACTTCTGTGTATGGGTGACTGCAGTGTATGAGTGACAGTGGGTGACTGCTGTGTGTGGGTGACATTGGGTGACTTCAGTGTATGGGTGACAGTGGGTGACTGCTGCATATGGGTGACAGTGGGTGACTGCTGTGTATGGGTGACATTGGGTGACTGCAGTGCATGCGTGACAGTGGGTGAGTGTTTGTGACAGCTGTGTATGGGTGACAGTGGGTGACTGCTGTGTATGGGTGACATTGGGTGACTGCAGTGTATGGGTGACAGTGGGTGACTGCTGTGTATGGGTGACAGTAGGTGACTGCAGTGTATGGGTGACAGTGGGTGACTGCTGTGTATGGGTGACTGCAGTGTATGGGTGACATTGGGTGATTGCAGTGTATGGGTGACAGTGGGTGACTGCTGTGTATGGGCAACAGTGGGTGACTGCTGTGTATGGGCAACAGTGGGTGACTGCTGTGTATGGGCAACAGTGGGTGACTGCAGTGTATGAGTGACAGTGGGTGACTGCAGTGTATGAGTGACATTGGGTGACTTCAGTGTATGGGTGACAGTGGGTGACTGCTGCGTATGGGTGACAGTGGGTGACTGCTGCGTATGGGTGACAGTGGGTGACTGCTGTGTATGGGTGACTGCAGTGCATGCGTGACAGTGGGTGAGTGTTTGTGACAGCTGTGTATGGGTGACATTGGGTGACTGCTGTGTATGGGTGACATTGGGTGACTGCAGTGTACGGGTGACAGTTGGTGACTGCAGTGTATGGGTGACTGCAGTGTATGGGTGACAGTGGGTGACTGCTGTGTATGGGTGACTGCAGTGTATGGGTGACTGCAGTGTATGGGTGACAATGGGTGACTGCAGTGTATGGGTGACAGTGGGTGACTGCAGTGTATGGGTGACTGCAGTGTATGGGTGACAGTGGGTGACTGCTGTGTATGGGTGACAGTGGGTGACTGCAGTGTATGGGTGACAGTGGGTGACTGCTGTGTATGGGTGACAGTGGGTGACTGCAGTGTATGGGTGACAGTGGGTGACTGCAGTGTATGGGTGACAGTGGGTGACTGCTGTGTATGGGTGACTGCAGTGTATGGGTGACAATGGGTGACTGCAGTGTATGGGTGACAGTGGGTGACTGCTGTGTATGGGTGACAGTGGGTGACTGCAGTGTATGGGTGACAGTGGGTGACTGCTGCGTATGGGTGACAGTGGGTGACTGCTACGTATGGGTGACAGTGGGTGACTGCAATGTATGGGTGACAGTGGGTGACTGCTGTGTATGGGTGACATTGGGTGACTGCAGTGCATGCTTGACAGTGGGTGAGTGTTTGTGACAGCTGTGTATGGGTGACAGTGGGTGACTGCTGTGTATGGGTGACATTGGGTGACTGCAGTGTATGGTTGACAGTCGGTGACTGCTGTGTATGGGTGACTGCAGTATATGGGTGACATTGGGTGACTGCAGTGTATGGGTGACAGTGGGTGACTGCAGTGTATGGGTGACAGTGGGTGACTGCTGTGTATGGGTGACTGCAGTGTATGGGTGACATTGGGTGACTGCAGTGTATGGGTGACAGTGGGTGACTGCTGTGTATGGGTGACTGCAGTGTATGGGTGACAGTGGGTGACTGCAGTGTATGGGTGACAGTGGGTGACTTCTGTGTATGGGTGACTGCAGTGTATGAGTGACAGTGGGTGACTGCTGTGTGTGGGTGACATTGGGTGACTTCAGTGTATGGGTGACAGTGGGTGACTGCTGCATATGGGTGACAGTGGGTGACTGCTGTGTATGGGTGACATTGGGTGACTGCAGTGCATGCGTGACAGTGGGTGAGTGTTTGTGACAGCTGTGTATGGGTGACAGTGGGTGACTGCTGTGTATGGGTGACATTGGGTGACTGCAGTGTATGGGTGACAGTGGGTGACTGCTGTGTATGGGTGACAGTAGGTGACTGCAGTGTATGGGTGACAGTGGGTGACTGCTGTGTATGGGTGACTGCAGTGTATGGGTGACATTGGGTGATTGCAGTGTATGGGTGACAGTGGGTGACTGCTGTGTATGGGCAACAGTGGGTGACTGCTGTGTATGGGCAACAGTGGGTGACTGCTGTGTATGGGCAACAGTGGGTGACTGCAGTGTATGAGTGACAGTGGGTGACTGCAGTGTATGAGTGACATTGGGTGACTTCAGTGTATGGGTGACAGTGGGTGACTGCTGCGTATGGGTGACAGTGGGTGACTGCTGCGTATGGGTGACAGTGGGTGACTGCTGTGTATGGGTGACTGCAGTGCATGCGTGACAGTGGGTGAGTGTTTGTGACAGCTGTGTATGGGTGACATTGGGTGACTGCTGTGTATGGGTGACATTGGGTGACTGCAGTGTACGGGTGACAGTTGGTGACTGCAGTGTATGGGTGACTGCAGTGTATGGGTGACAGTGGGTGACTGCTGTGTATGGGTGACTGCAGTGTATGGGTGACTGCAGTGTATGGGTGACAATGGGTGACTGCAGTGTATGGGTGGCAGTGGGTGACTGCAGTGTATGGGTGACTGCAGTGTATGGGTGACAGTGGGTGACTGCTGTGTATGGGTGACAGTGGGTGACTGCAGTGTATGGGTGACAGTGGGTGACTGCTGTGTATGGGTGACTGCAGTGTATGGGTGACAATGGGTGACTGCAGTGTATGGGTGACAGTGGGTGACTGCAGTGTATGGGTGACAGTGGGTGACTGCTGTGTATGGGTGACAGTGGGTGACTGCAGTGTATGGGTGACAGTGGGTGACTGCAGTGTATGGGTGACTGCAGTGTATGGGTGACTGCAGTGTATGGGTGACAGTGGGTGACTGCTGTGTATGGGTGACAGTGGGTGACTGTTGTGTATGGGTGACAGTGGGTGACTGTTGTGTATGGGTGACAGTGGGTGACTGCAGTGTATGCGTGACAGTGGGTGAGTGTTTGTGACAGTGGGTGACTGCTGTGTATGGGTGATAGTGGTTGACTGCTGTGTGCGAGTGTGTGTGACAGTGGGTGACAGCTGTGTATGGGTGACAGCGGGAAGCAGTAACCTAACCAATGGACGGGATACCGACGGTCGCTATACCGACGCCAGCATCCCGAACAAGGACACCATCCCGGCGTGAACATACCGATGCCGAATGGGTTGCCAGCGTCACAATACTGACAACTGACAGCCAGCATCCTGAACGTCCTGATAGCGGGAGGCACTGGCATTAGGTTTAGGAGGTTAGGTTTAGGGTGAAGAATGGGTTTTAGGGTTAGGGGAAAGCACATGGAAGGTTAGGGTTATGGACCGGTGGGGGAGGGTTAGGGTTAGACAGAGGGGAAAGGAGGGTTAGGGTTAGGCAGCGGGGAAGGGAAGGGTAGGGTTAGGCAGTGGGGAAGGGAGGGTTAGGGTTAGGCACCACCAGTGTGTAGATATTTTTATACATTTGCACAACAGAGGGATCTGCTGATGTATGCTTCAATGCCGAACAGAAAATAATAAATAAAAGAGGAGAAAAGGAGGGTGGGGGGGGGGGGGGGGGGGGGAGTAGTCTGAAGTCTTGCCTAGGGTGCCAATAAACCTTGCACCGGCCCTGTCTACATCCACTCTCCCGCAGCTCCCTACATGCTCCCTACACCCACCCTCCCGCTGCTCCCTACATGCTCCCCACACCCACCCTCCCGCTGCTCCCTACATGCTCCCTACACCCACCCTCCCGCTGCTCCCTACATGCTCCCTACACCCATCCTCCCGCTGCTCCCTACACCCACCCTCCCGCTGCTCCCTACATGCTCCCTACAGCCACCCTCCCGCTGCTCCCTACATGCCCCCTGTACCCACCCTCCCGCAGATCCCTACATGCTCCATACACCCACCCTCCCGCTGCTCCCTACATGCTCCCTACACCCACCCTCCTACTGCTCCCTACAAGCCCCCTTCACCCACCCTCCCGCAGATCCCTACATGCTCCATACACCCACCCTCCCGCTGCTCCCTACATGCTCCCTACACCCACCCTCCCCCTGCTCCCTACATGCTCCCTACACCCACCCTCCCGCTGCTCCCTACATGCTCCCTACACCCACCCTCCTGCTGCTCCCTACATGCTCCCTACACCCACCCTCTCTTGCTGCCCTCCACATCCACTCTCCCTGCTCCCTACACTGATTCATACTGCAATCCTGGGATCCTGGGAATCCTGGGATTCAGCATTTTTCAATCCCGAATCCCGGGATTGAAAAAATGGCCCGGGATTGGCCTCCCTAATACGGACCCTTTTGCCATCCGGTTCACTGCACAACTGCTGGTTACATTCTTTCAGAATTTGTTGGAAAAGTGTGCAAGCCGTTCCTCGTGTCATGAACGGGCTCATTTGAGGTACAGCTCCTATAAGGGTGACTGTACTCGGGATATACTGTATCCCTCCAAAACATAAAGCAAACCAGGAACAGTATAGACCTTATTTTTATTACAGTGCTTTACATACCTGATCCATTCCACCCCCCTTTTTTCGTATATAGTATGCTTATTTATTATTTATATATATATATTTATATTATTTCGACATTGTGATACAAGTCGGCTACTATATATATATATATATATATATACAGAACAAAGTAGCAGGCGGCATTCAAGGGGTCTAAACAACCTCAAAGCAGACACTGCATACACTGTGTCCGCAGTGACTGCTTTGAGGTTGTTTAGACCCCTTGAGTGCCGCCTGCTACTGTGTTTTGTCTGCATTAACCCATTGGAGGGCACCGGGGCACGATGCCATGCATGGAGTGAGTGCCGGTCTACAGACTTGTATATATATATATATATATATATATATATACATACATACATATATATATATATATATATATATATATAGTGTTTTACATTATTTTTATAGAAGACCACTTGCTACTTGTTTTTATTACTATTAATGTGTATGAGGCAAATATTAAAGGGCTAATACATCATACATTTGTAGTCGTGTTTTCACCCATACCATTGCAGAATTGAGGTACTAGTGCAAGGTGATATGGTATACTTGGGCAGGGCTGTTTCAAGCCAATTTGGCTCCCAGTGCGAGATTTCAAAATGTGCCCCCCTTCCCCCCCCCCCCATTGTCATAAAAAATAAATGTGCCCCCCTCCCCCCCACACCCATAGATATAAAAAGAAAAAGCATGCGTGAACCGCAGGCGCGTGCGCTCCCGGCAAGGGGGCGTGGCCTCATTAAAATGGGCATAACCTCATCTGAAAAGACTACCTTATACCCCAGTTTTTGATCTTGCACCAACAGACTACGGCCACCACAGGAAAAAATGTTTTATATACATACACTGCTCAAAAAAATAAAGGGAACACTAAAATAACACATCCTAGATCTGAATGAATGAAATATTCTTATTAAATACTTTGTTCTTTACATAGTTGAATGTGCTGACAACAAAATCACACAAAAATTATCAATGGAAATCAAATGTATTAACCATGGAGGTCTGGATTTGGAATCACACTCAAAATTAAAGTGGAAAAACACACTACAGGCTGATCCAACTTTGATGTAATGTCCTTAAAACAAGTCAAAATGAGGCTCCGTAGTGTGTGTGGCCTCCACGTGCCTGTATGACCTCCCTACAATGCCTGGGCATGCTCCTGATGAGGTGGCGGATGGTCTCCTGAGGGATCTCCTCCCAGACCTGGACTAAAGCATCTGCCAACTCCTGGACAGTCTGTGGTCCAACGTGGCGTTGGTGGATAGAGTGAGACATGATGTCCCAGATGTGCTCAATTGGATTCAGGTCTGGGGAACGGGTGGGTCAGTCCATAGCATCAATGTCTTTTTCTTGCAGGAACTGCTGACACACTCCAGCCACATGAGGTCTAGCATTGTCTTGCATTAGGAGGAACCCAGGGCCAACCGCACCAGCATATGGTCTCACAAGGGGTCTGAGGATCTCATCTCGGTACCTAATGGCAGTCAGGCTACCTCTGGCGAGCACATGAAGGGCTGTGCGGCCCCCCAAAGTAATGCCACCCCACACCATTACTGACCCACTGCCAAACCGGTCATGCTGGAGGATGTTGCAGGCAGCAGAACGTTCTCCTTGGCGTCTCCAGACTCTGTCACGTCTGTCACATGTGCTCAGTGAGAACCTGCTTTCATCTGTGAAGAGCACAGGGCGCCAGTGGCGAATTTGCCAATCTTGGTGTTCTCTGGCAAATGCCAAACGTCCTGCATGGTGTTGGGCTGTAAGCACAACCCCCACCTGTGGATGTCGGGCCCTCATACCACCCTCATGGAGTCTGTTTCTGATCGTTTGAGTAGACACATGCACATTTGTGGCTTGATGGAGTTAATTTTGCAGGGGTCTGGCAGTGCTCCTCGTGTTCCTCCTTGCACAAAGGCGGAGGTAGCGTTCCTGCTGCTGGGTTGTTGCCCTTCTACGGCCTCCTCCATGTCTCCTGATGTACTGGCCTGTCTCCTGGTAGCGCCTCCATGCTCTGGACACTACGCTGACAGACACAGCAAACCTTCTTGCCACAGCTCGCATTGATGTGCCATTCTGGATGAGCTGCACTACCTGAGCCACTTGTGTGGGTTGTAGACTCTGTCTCATGCTACCACTAGAGTGAAAGCACCGCCAGCTTTCAAAAGTGACCAAAACTTCAGCCAGAAAGCATAGGGGCTGAGAAGTGGTCTATGGTCACCACCTGCAGAACAACTCCTTTATTGGGGGTGTCTTGCTAATTGCCTATAATTTCCACCTGTTGTCTATTCCATTTGCACAACCGCATGTGAAATTGATTGTCAATCAGTGTTGCTTCCTAAGTGGACAGTTTGATTTGACAGAAGTGTGATTGACTTGGAGGTACATTGTATTGTTTAAGTGTTCCCTTTATTTTTTTGAGCAGTGTGTATATATATATATATATATATATATATATAAAAGAAGAAGTAGTTGGCGGCACTCCGAGACTGTTGTAGAATAAAAGAATTAACTTTATTGCCTCAATGTTCCAGGTTGTCTGCCCGCATTTTACACATTACGGCAGGCAAGAGTCCCCATTTTACACAGTACGGCAGGCAAGAGTCCCCATTTTACACAGTACAGCATGCAAGAATCCCCATTTTACACAGTATGGCAGGCAAGAGTCCCCATTTTATACAGTACAGCAGGCAAGTGTCCCCATTTTATACAGTACGGCAGGCAAGTGTCCCCATTTTACACATTACGCAGACAAGAGTCCCCATTTTACACAGTACGGCAGGCAAGTGTCCCCATTTTATACAGTACGGCAGGCAAGTGTCCCCATTTTACACAGTAGGGCAGGAAAGTGTCCCCATTTTACACATTATGCAGGCAAGAGTCCACATTTTACACAGTACGGTAAGCAAGTGTCCCCATTTAATACAGTACGGCAGGCAAGTGTCCCCATTTTACACAGTAGGGCAAGCAAGAGTCCCCATTTTACACAGTACGGCAGGCAAGAGTTTCCATTTTATACAGTACGGCAGGCAAGAGTCCCCATTTTACACATTACGCAGACAAGAGTCCCCATTTTACACAGTACAGCAGGCAAGTGTCAAGTGGGGGGGAAGGAAGGGAGAGGGGGGGAAGAGAGAGAGAGAGAGAGAGACTACTTACATTTGAAGAGGTTCTTACCGCCTTCGGGCCGCCTCTCCTTCCTCGCGCCGGCTGCCTCCTCCTTCTAGCTTGGCTCCCCCTCCTCTTGTCATCAGTACTCCGCTCAGGGGGCGGAGTTTCGTGGAATGACACGATTGCGTAGTGACGGCGGTTGCACAGCTCGCCCGCCGCAAGAAACGGCACTGTACTTGGGTTCCCTTCGTTTAGGAAGGTATTTTTGTGCTGACACAGGCACAATACACCCTCCAGCTACATTGAAATAACATTTTCTATTAAGACTATTGTATTTATTTCATTACTATTGAGCGCCTGGAATTGAAATAGTTGTTGAAGGGGGAAATAGTAAAAAAAGAGAGAGAGGGAAAACATATAAAATTAGAAATTAAAAATAGATGCAATAATAAAAAATTAAAAAAATATTTCGCTCGTTTGCAGCACTCATGCTGCACACACTAAGCTCCTTGCCTAAACCCACTGAGCCGCTCTATATCACAGTGCAGCACAACTATATATTTTTTAGTATCTCCCTGGCATCGTCCACTGCCTCTCTCTGGTGTCATCCTCCCTGTCAACCTCTCTTTGTTACCCACTACTTGTCATCATCTTTCTGTCACTCTCTCCATACCACCCACTGTCTGTCACCCTATCCATAGCACCCACTGCCTCTCCCTATTGTCATACACTCTCTGTGACCCACTGCTCTTACCATCTCCCTGTCACCACTGCCTCTCCCTGTCACCCACTGCTTCACCCACAGCCTGTCATCCTCTCCCTGGTGTCACCAACTGACTTTCCCTGGTGTCACTCACTGCCTCTGTGAGGCATCACCCTCCCTGTCAACCTCTCGCTGCCACTCACTGCCTCTCCCTGGCACCACTCACTGCTTCTCCCTGGCACCCACAGCCTGTCACCCACTCCGTCACCCAGGGCCTCTGGCATCACCCACTGCCTAGCTATATCACCCTTTCCATCTCCCACTGCCTGCCACCCACTCTGTTGCCCTCTTCCTGTCACCAATGGTTTGTCACTGTCTCCCTGTCACCCTCTCCCTGTCATCCACTGCCTGTCATCCACTCCCTGTCACCCACTGCCTTTCTCCATCACCTTCTCCCTGTCACTAACTGCCTCTTCCCTACAATCTCTTTCCATCACCCTCGGCCTCTCCCTGTCATCCTCTGCCTCTTCCCATTACCTTCTGCCTCTACCTGTCACCCACTGCCTCTCCCTATCACCCTCTGCTATGTGGCGTATTATGAACTTGGAGTGGAGGTTTTTGCTTCTGGGCCCACCAAATCTGCCACTGTCATTACTCTACTGTATCTAGTTTATATTAGTCACTGGACAACATTTATCCATACTGCAAAAGTTGACACATGTTTGATTAAAGAGACAAACAGATACTGACATGTAAATTCTATAGTATACATCACTATATATTAGATATGTACAATAGACTGTGCAAGAGAATAGTGCACTTTCAATTGCTGTCTCAGACATGTAATAAAACCCACCAAGAGAAACATTAACCATTAAACGTTAACATAATAATGTCACTGGGATTTTACAACAACACAGATCGGTATCCGGACTCCAGGTCGACAGCACAAAGGTTGACACACCTTAGGTCGACGCCAATTGGTCGACACACCTTAGGTCGACATGGACAAAAGGTCGACAGGAACAAGGTCGACATGGAAAAAGGTCGACATGAGTTTTTCACAATTTTTTTCTTTTTTTGAACCTTTTCATACTTAACGATCCACGTGTACTACGAATGGAACGGTAAAGTGTGCCGAGCGAAGCGGCAGCGGAGCGAAGGCACCATGCCCGAAGCATGGCGAGCGAAGCGAGCCATGCGAGGGGACGCGGTGCACTAATTGGGGTTCCCGGTCACTCTACGAAGAAAACGACACCAAAAAAACATTAAAAAACTCATGTCGACCGTTTTCCATGTCGACCTTGTTCCTGTCGACCTTTTGTACATGTCGACATGTTGTCCATGTCGACCTAAGGTGTGTCGACCAATTGGCGTCGACCTACGGTGTGTCGACCTTTGTGCTGTCGACCTGGAGTCCCAGACCCCTCAGATCATTATCAGCAGTCATTGTTTTTCCAACTGGGAAATTCCTAGAGACAAATGTGAATGTGACTTTTATATGTGTAGTATAATGTGTATCAGGGATTGCTGGAAAGGCTTGCTGAATCTTATAGTTCCACTGCAAGCAGATAGTTACATGTTGCCTACTTTTGGATATACTGTACATATTTAGTTGTCTAATAAAAATGTTAATATTATCAGCTATATAGTCTTACTGATTTCTTCCCATTGCTAACTGGCTCACAGTTGCAGGCTGATTATGTGCTCCACTTGAGCCTGACATTTAGTAATAGGACAGCTTCTGGACAGACGTTTTCTAAATGGAGCAAAGCCAGTGTGATGGTTTCGCAGTTAACAGACCTTTCTGTCACATTAGGAGATTGTGTGAATGTGCTCAGTGTGACCTCTAAATGGCTGCGTTTGCACGCGTCGCACTATGCTTTGAATAACAGACAGATAATGAAATTCACAAGACACATTTGCTCTATTTCAATGTAATAATATTCTTGCTTCACTGATTTCACTCTCACTGCTGATACCATGACTATTTCTAATGTCTAGAACAATCTACAGATACTGTAGATTAGATGAAGGAAACTGTAGCAGTTATGCTCATCATCCATAGAGTGTAAGTTCTCTACATATACAATATTCTTGCTTTTATCATATACAGTACACAATCACACACACACACACACACACACACACACACACACTATACTCAGGGCCGGCTCCAGGCCTACTAGCACCCTGAGCGGGAAAATGTCAAAGCCCCCCCATGCACGCGCCGAAGACGCGCACACTCCTGGCAAAGTGGGTGTGGCCTCGCAACTTCATATTATCAAACTATTAATATATTTTTACACCCCCTCTACAAACACAGCAGCCTTACACATAACAGCCACAGTAGTGTTCCTTACACATAATGTCTCCAGTAGTGCAGTGCCAGATAGACATGACATGCCCCCCCAGCAGTGCCAGATAGACATGATATGCCCCCCGGCAGTGCTAGATACACATGATATGCCCCCCAGCAGTGCCATATACACGACATGCCGCCCAGCAGTGCCAGACAGACATGATATGCCCCCCAGCAGTGCCAGCTAGAAATGATATGCCCCCCGGCAATGCCAGATAGACATGATATGCCCCCCAGCAGTGCCAGATAGACATGATATGCCCCCCAGCAGTGCCAGCTAGAAATGATATGCCCCCCAGCAGTGTCAGCTACACATGATATGCCCCCCGGCAGTGCCAGATAGACATGATATGCCCCCCAGCAGTGCCAGATAGACATGATATGCCCCCCAGCAGTGCCAGCTACACATGATTTGCCCCCCAGCAGTGCCAGCTACACATGATATGCCCCCCAGCAGTGCCAGCTGCACATGATATGCCCCCCGGCAGTGCCAGATACACATGATATGCCCCCCAGCAGTGCCATATACACATGATATGCCCCCCAGCAGTGCCAGATAGACATGATATGCCCCCCAGCAGTGCCAGATAGACATGGCATGCCCCCCAGCAGTGCCAGCTACACATGACATGCCCCTCAGCAGTGCCAGATAGACATGATATGACCATCAGCAGTGCCAGCTACACATGATATGCTCCTCACAGGGCTATCTTAACAGCAGTGTAGGCCCCTGGGCACAGCAATGCACTGGGCCCCCTACCCATCCTCCAGCGGTAGGGGTAGGGGGAGCTATCAGCAGCAGCTTTGATGTCCCGCGGGCGGTAGGGGGTGTTCTATTTTCCACTCAGCATGTAGGACCTGGAGCAGTAATTTCTGCTAATTACTCCTTTACTGCACAAATGGGGCTAAACTATAGAGGGAGCATTGGGCTGAATGAAGAAGCCCTGGTACATGACTTCCAGGGTGGTAGGGGGTGTTTAATACATAGGGGAGGGGTCAGAGCAGGCCATAGGCATAGGCAAACTAGGCAATTGCCTAGGGCATTTGATATGCCAAGGGGCATCAGCAGCTTCTGCTGATTAAAATGATATGCGGCATGCCTATATTCTGTATGTAGCATTTCATATGCAGATACAGCCACAGTCTCACACAGTATATAGGCATGCTGCATATCATTTTAATCAGCAGAAGCAGCTTGTGCATCCTAGCCACATAGCAATGCAAATAAGATGCATTTTCATTAAAAAAAAAGGTGCCCAGCGTTAGCATTGAGGCAAGAATTATGAGGACACATCTGTATCCAAGCAGAGGCACAGTGTTAGCGGCAGTGTGAGTGCTGTGTGCATGTGAGTTGGTTGGTTGTGCAGTAGTGTTCAGAATATGTGTAAGGAGCATTATGTGTGTCATGTAAAAATGCATTAATAACGTGCAACATATGTGTAAGGGGCACTATGTGTGTCATTATGTGTATAGGGGCACTAATAATGTGCAGCAAATGTGTAGTGGGCACAATGTGTGTCATTATGTGTGTAAGGGCATTAATAATGTGCGGCATATGTGTAAGGGACAATATGTGTAAAAGGGCATTAATAAAGGTTGTCATAATGTGTAAGGCGCATTATGTTTATAAGGACATTAATAATGTGTCTCAAATGTGTAAGGGGCATTACGGTGCGGAATTATGTGTATAAATGCATTACTAATGTGTGGTATTATGTGTACAAGGTGCTCTACTATGTCGCATTGCATATAGAAAGAGCACTACTGTTTCGTCTAATGTGAATAAAGAGCAATCGGTTGTGGTGTAATGTGAATAAGGAGCAATTCAGTGTGATGTAATGTGAATAAGGGGCTCTACTGTGAGGAGTAACGTTTATAAGGTAAAGTGATACTACTGTGGAATGTAATGTGAATTATGGACACTATCACATGATCAAATGTGAATAAAGTTGCAGTACTGTGTGGCGTAATTTGAATTGGGGTTACTATTGTGTGGCCAGGCTCCTTGCCAGCAAAAACACACCCCTTTTTGGGCTGTGCGACAAATGTGCAAACTGTTCCTATTTAAAATATAGGGGGTACAAACACCAAAATAAGGACTGCTATGGGTGAGAGGTGATGGTGCTGGGAAAGAGGTGGAAGGTCAGAGGCCGAACCAGAGGTGGGGCTAGGGGGGACCAGCCAAAATCTTGCCTACGGCATCATATTGGTTAGGGCCGGCTCTGGGAGGGGTGAATAGTGGAGTGGGTTTAATATTTATTATTTTCCGGTGGGAGGGCAAGTGTTTAATACATAGGGGAGGAGTGAATAGTGGAGTGGGCTTAATATTTATTATTTTCCGGTGGGAGAGCAGCTTGCTTTACTGCAGATATCTCAAGTTCCTTAAAATATATTTCTTAGCTTTGAATGGGTTAAAAAAAAACTAGAGAGTCCCACCTTTCAGGAGATACTGGGGACTTGGGGATCAGAGTTCGGGAGCCAGAACAATTCACCAACGAAAATCTAAAACTGCATATTAGGCATGTGGAGTTGGAGCAGGGACCAGCTGCTGGAAAGCTGAAATCTCTGGTTCTGGGCATAGTAGAGACAAGCTGCTAGTGTCCACCAAAAGTGGAGAGTCACAGCTTTTGGATTATACCCTCAGAAAAAAAACTAACTCAGACAGAACCCAAGATATCTGGCTGGGAAGAGCAATTAACAGGCTTGCATGGGGACCACTGCATTCAAGTCGGATATCTCCGGTTCCCCAGGGCCGATTTTCAAAAATCTGGTACCCCTGGAAAGAGGGGGACCCTCAGCTATCAGCCTAGGGCCTTTATACTCCTGGGGCCCTTGGGAAGCCATACGAAAAGACGGCCCTGGCTCCCCAGCGGTGCCAGCTACACATGATATGCCCCCAGCAGTGCCAGATACACATGATATGCCCCCCAGCAGTGCCAGCAACACATGATATTCCCCCCAGCAATGCCAGATAGACATTATATGCCCCCCAGCAGTGCCAGATGTGCATGGCATGCCCCCCAGCAGTGCCAGCTACACATGATATGCCCCATAGCAGTGCCAGATAGACATGATATGCCCATCAGCAGTGCCAGCTACACATGATATGCCCCCCAGCAGTGCCAGATACACATGATATGCTCCCCAGCAGTGCCAGCTACACATGATATGCCCCCCAGCAGTGCCAGATAGACATGATATGCTCCCCAGCAGTGCCAGCTACACATGATATGCCCCACAGCAGTGCCAGGCACACATGAGATGTCCACCAGCAGTGCCAGATAGACATGATATGCCCCCCAGCAGTGCCAGGCACACATGATATGTCCCCCAGCAGTGTCAGATACACATGTCTCCACAGTGCCAGATACATATATACCCCACAGTGCCAGATTCATATATGCCCCCAGTGGCAGAAACATATATGCCCCCAGCAGTGGCAGATACATAAATGCCCCCACAGTGCCAGATACATATATGCCCCCACAGTGCCAGATACATATATGCCCTCAGTGCCAGATAAATGTATGCCCCACTGCCAGATACACATGTCCCCACAGTGCCAGATATGCCCCCACAGTGCCAGATACATATATGCCCCCAGTGTCAGATACATATATGCCCCCAGTGCCAGATACACATGTCACCACAGTGCCAGATATGCCCCCAGTGCTAGATACGCATCTCCCCACACAGTGCCAGATAATCCCCCAGTGCCAGATACACATACCCCCACAGTGCCAGATATGCCCCCACAGTACCTGTGCCGATGCGATGAGGAGAAGTGCTGTGGGCCGTGGGCGGACTAAAGCTAAACTACTCTGTGCGCGCTGAGTGTGCGCAGTGTGGAGGACGTCAGACACAGGCACCTCACAGCGCGCACAGAGCAGTTTAGCATAGTCCCGCCCACAGCACTCCCCCTTCCTCGTCGTAACACACAGACAGCCACTGCTGTTAATCGTAGGTGGGCCAGGACGGACATACGCTGCTGCAGGCTACAGGACCAGCTCCAATATGGCAGCGCCAGTGTGCGGTGCCCATTAAGGGTGGCGCCCTTGGCGGCCGCTCTATTGGAACATGCATGGAGCCAGCCCTGAGTATACTGTTGCTGCTAGTTTGCAGGTAGGGTAGGGGGCTGAGGCGCAGGCATGCAACCAAAAAAGGGGCATGGCCGGCCAGAGCTGCGGCCCTGTTGGCGTCAATATTGGGGTCATACCCAGCCCAACATGATTGGACACATTAGAGTACATAACCATGCATTATTTCCCCTAGACCGTACACTTGCCAGCGAAACTGCACACCTGCACTACTTCCAACTGTCACATTACCATCTGTAAACAAACCCAACTGTAACCAATAGCATCACTCACAGAGACACTACTCACAGCAGTAGCTCATGCATGTGGTGTTTCTGAGTATCCAGAAACTCCCCCTGATAGACCAGTTTTGTTTTTTAGAGCCAGAGACAGCCCTGTATCTGCAATGGCCGCAGGACATCCGCAATCAGGGCTGCCCAGCTACTGCCGGTTCAGCTGTCAGTGCTTCCGCATCAGGTGACTTTCTTATTCATACTACCTGATCAGGAGCTCTGACAGCTATGCAGCAATGTGCAGGGTGACTGTAGTGCAATGTCAGTGAACAGTGTACAGTAATGGCAGGGTTCAGAGAATGGCAGTGTCAGTGTATAATGTATGGCAGTGTTAGCATGCAGTGCACAGCAATATCCCCATGCAAAGTGCAGCAATGTTAGTGCGTAGCATAGAACAATATTAGTGTGTAGTGAAGAGAAATATTAGAGTGCAGTGTACATCAATGTCAGTGTGCAGTGTACAGCAGGGTGTGATAGATGATACTGGTGGTCGAGATGCTACGGTCATATGACCGACACTGGCATCCTGACAATGAGAATGTTGACAGAAGACAGGGTAATTATTTTACCCCTTCCCTACCCCCTACTCTAACCCACCTGGGGTGGCGTCAAGGACTAAGACTCCAGAGGTGGCGGTTAGGGTTAAGAGTCGGGGGTTGGTGGCTACAACTAACCCCCACCCTCCCCCAGTGCCTAGCCCTTACCCCCCCCCCAGGGCCCTAACCTTAGTAGTGACCCTTATTCTTACCTTCAGGATGTCGGAGATCAGTATACCAGCGCCGGGATCCTGAGTGGTGTCGGTCATATTACCACTGGCATCCCATCTGCCGGGATGCTAATCAGAATCAGAATCAGTTTATTGCCAAGTATATCAGTACATGATACACAAGGAATTTGTTTCCGATAACCACAGCTTCCAGACAGAATATGATATATGACAAGAAACATAGAGGAAGGAGAACATATAGTTTGAGTACATGAATTGAGTACAGAGCGAATTTGTGAATATGACTAAGCGTTTGCTGAATTGACAAAGTTCGTTGTCTGAGGAAATTAGCTGTTTCTGTGCCTAGCTGTTCTCACGAGCCTCGAGCTGCACCATCTACCCGACGGCAGCATATGGAACAGGTCATGGGCAGGGTGGGATTGGTCACCGATGATCCTCCCCACTCGCTTCTTAACCCTTGCTGATAAATATCCAAGACTGCCAGGAGATTAGTCCCTATTATTTTTTCCACTGACCTTACAACTTGTTGTAGCCTGTTTCTGTCATGGGTTGAGGCAGAGCCAAACCGCACTATTATTGAGGTGCAGAGAACAGACTGTATAATTGCAAAGTAGAAAAGGATCAGAAGTTCCTGTGGCAGTTTAAACTTCCTAAGTTGGCGTAAGAAGTACAGTCTCTGCTGGGCTTTCCCCACAATGCCATTTATATTAGAGTTCCATCTCAGATCCTTAGAGATCATGGAGCCCAGGAATCTGAAGGATTCCACCACACTTACATTGGGCGTCATTCTGAGTTGATTGTAGCTGTGCTAAATTTAGCACAGCTACGATCAGGCACTCAGACATGCGGGGGGACGCCCAGCACAGGGCTAGTCTGCCCCGCATGTCAGTGTCGCGCCCCTCCCCCCAGAAATGCCAAAGCATCGCACAGCGTCTGGCATGCGCCGGTGCACTGCAGTGCCGAGCATGCGCAGTTCCGACCCGATCGCTGCGCTGAGATAAACTACAGCAAGCGATCGGGTCGGAATGACTCCCTTTGTCCGCAATTATGAGTGGGGGGAGTGCAGGAGGGTGCTTCCTAAAGTCAACAATCATCTCAACTGTTTTAAGTGTGTTTAGCTCTAGATTGTTTGCTTTGCATCAGTTGGCAAGTCGCACAACCTCCTTCCTGTAAGCAGACTCATCACCATCCCTGATGAGTCCAATGAGCGTAGTGTCATCTGCAAATTTAAGGAGTTTCACAGATTTGTCATCAGAAGTGCAGTTGTTGGTGTACAGTGAGAAGAGGAAGGGTGAGAGAACGCAACCCTGCGGTGCGCACGTGCTTGTTGACCGTACACCAGAGGTGAATAACCACATCTCATACAGCAATGTTAGTCTGTGTGCATTGTTAGTAGAGATGAGCGGGTTTGGTTCCTAGAGAATCCGAGACCGGCTCGTGACTTCCATCCAGACTCGGAAACCAGAATGAGGCAAAATGCCATCATCCCTCTGTCGGATTCTCACAGGTTTTTGATTCCATATAAGGAGCCGCGCATCACTGCAATTTTCACTCCGGACTTGGAGAGTGAGGGAGACAGACGCCTGTCTCTCTGGTGGTGTAGGCGTCGGGTGGGGTTAGTATGTGCTCTGTAGGGGTGCTGCTGCAGTCACTGTGGTGTACCTGTGCTGTGTAAGGGGTGCTGTCCTGGCTATCCTGGCTGTCACTGGAGTTTAATGTGCTGTTATGGCCAGGTGCTGCAGCTGTACATGGGTGTTGCTGTCACTGTGTTGTACAGGGTGCAAGGGCACTGTCCTCCTCCTGAATGCTGTCAAATATAGGGGTGCTGCTGGCCCTGTATGTTGTAAA
Source organism: Pseudophryne corroboree (assembly GCF_028390025.1). Classification (NCBI taxonomy): domain Eukaryota; kingdom Metazoa; phylum Chordata; class Amphibia; order Anura; family Myobatrachidae; genus Pseudophryne; species Pseudophryne corroboree. Next base: position 222,919,523 of record NC_086450.1, read on the forward strand.
AATTCAGGGGTGCAGTTGTTAAAAATTAAAAGCACACTGCTCCTGTATGCTGTAAAATATTGCGGTTCTGCTGCTCAAATAACATTACACTGGCCATGTATGTTGTCAAAAGTCAGGGGTGCAGTTGTTAAAAATTAAAAGCACACTGCTCCTGTATGCTGTGAAATATAGGGGTGCTGCTGTTCAAATAACATTACACTGGCCCTGTATGTTGTAAAAATTCAGGGGTGCAGTTGTTAAAAATTAAAAGCACACTGTCCCTGTATGCTGTAAAATATAGGGGTACTGAAGTTAAAAAAACATTACACTGGCCCTGTATGCTATAAAAATTCAGGGGTGCTCCTGCTGTTAAAGAAACATTACACTGGTCCTGTATACAGGGGTGCTGTGAAAATAAATAGGCACTGTTCTGTGTACTGTAATAATAAAGGGGTGCTGTCCTGTGAAATGGAGAACAACAATTCAGAGGAAAAAAAATAGTGGAAGATCAGGAACCACTTCCAGTTCCTAGTACTAGTGTTAAAGCTGCTGCTGCCACCAGTCATGACATTGACAATGCAATTCCATCAACGTCATCCACTAAGGCCAATGCCCAACGTCATGGAGGGTATGTAAAATCCAAGAAACAAAAATGAATAATCAGAAAAAATAGAAATTATCTGATGAGAAATGTAAAATTGGCAATATGCCATTTACGACACGAAGTGGCAAGGAAAGGCTAAGGCCTTGGCCTATGTTCGTGACTGGTGGCTCAGCTTCTCATGAGGATGGAAGCCCTCTTCCCTCTCAAAAAAAAAAATTAAGCTTGATAAAGCACAGGAAAAAACATCTGTACGTTCAGCGATATCACATATCCTCAAGAAGAGTCCAAGTGTGTCCGCGGTTGCAATGTCTAAGCCTGAACTTCCCAAGACTGTATGGAAAGAGGAAGACTCCTACCACCATTTGCATGCCCCCTACAAGTGCTGGGAAGAGCACCACCAGTCCAGTTGCAGATATTGAGATTGAGGATGTCACTGTACACGTACACCAGAATGATGTGGATATGGGTGTAGGTGGCGCTGGGGAGGAAGTTGACGATGAGGATTCTGATGGTGATGTGGTTTGTTTGAATAAGGCACCAGTGGAGACAGTTGTTGTTCATGTGATGAGAAAGCCCATTGTCATGCCTGAGCAAAAATACCAAAAAAGCTACCTCTTCAGTGTGGAATTATTTCTCCACAAATCCGGAAAAGAGGTGTCAAGCCATGTGTTGCCTTTGTCAATCCATAATAAGTAGGGGAAAGGAAGTTAACCACCTAGGAACATCCTCCCTTATACGTCACCTGCAGCGCATTCATCAAAAGTCAGTGTCAAGTACAGAAACTTTGGGTAAGAGCATAAGCAGTCCACTAAATCCCTTCTTCCTGTTGTACCCAAGCTCCTGCAAGCCACACCACCAACTCCCTCAACGTCAATTTCCTGCTCAGTCAGGAACGTCAGTAGTCCTGCAGGCCATGTCACTGGCATGACTGACGAGTCCTCTCCTAACCGGGATTCCTCCGGAGGATCCTTGAGTGGTACACCTACTGCTGCTGCTGTCGCTGCTGTTGTTGCTGTTGGGAGTCGATCATCATCCCAGAGGGGAAGTCGGAAGACCACTTGTACTACTTTAACTAAGCAATTGACTGTCCAACAATGATTTGCAAGGAAGATGAAATATGACAGTAAACACCCTGTTGCATAGTGGATTACTGAGCCCATAACAACAATGCTGGTGTTAGACGTGCATCTGGTATCCGCCATTAGTGCAGTGGGATTTAGACAGTTGATGTACATACTGTGTCCCCGGTAACAAATCAGGTCTAGATACCACCTCACTAGGAAAGCGATTCCCAGACTGTACAGGGACATTAAGAAAAGTGTCCTTATTGTCCTGAAAAATGCAGTTGTACCCACTGTCCACTTAACCACAGACATGTGGACAAGTGGAACAGGGCAAGCTAAGGACTACATGACTGTGAAAGCCCACTGGGTAGATGTCTTGCCTCAACAGCAGAGGAACGAGTAGCAGCATCTCACAAACGCCAACTCGTTCCTAGGCAGGCTACGCTGTGTATCACCAGTTTCCATAAGCGGCACTCCACTGACAACCTCTTACGGAAACTGAGGGACATCATCACACAATGGCTTACCCCACTTATTCTCTCCTGGGGATTTGTGATATCGGACAATGCCACTAATATTGTGTGTGCATTACATCTGGGCAAATACCAGCACGTCCCATGTTCTACACATACATTGAATTTGGTGGTGCAGAATTTTTTTTTTTAAATCACAGGGGTGTGCAGGAGATGCTGTCGGTGGCCTAAAATAATTGTGGGCCACATTCGACATTCAGCCACTGCTAGCCAAAGACTGGAGAGTCAGCAAACACTCCTGAACCTGCCCTGCCATCACCTGAAGCAAGAAGTCATAACGAAGTGGATTTCAACACTCTATATACTTCAGAGGATGGAGGAGCAGCAAAAGGCCATTCAAGCCTATACATCCACCTACGATATAGGCAAAGGAGGGGGAATGCACCTGATTCAAGTGCAATGGAGAATGATTTCCGTCTTGTGCAAGATTCTCCAACCCTTCGAACTTTCCACACATGAAGTCAGTTCAGATACTGCCAGCTTGAGTCAGGTCATTCCCTTCATGAGGCTTTTGCAGGAGCAGCTGGAGAAATTTTAGGAGGAGCTAAGACGGAGTGATTCCGCTAAGTATGTGGGACTTGTGGATGGAGCCCTTCATTTGCTTTGCCAGGATTCAAGGGTGGTCAATATGTTAAAATCAGAGCATTACATTTTGGCCACAAGGCTCAATACTAGGTTTAAAGCATTAGTTATGTCTCTCTTTCTGGCAGACACAAGTCTGCAGAGGCTCAAAGACCTGCTGGTGATAAAATGATCAACTCAAGCGGAACATCAACAGCTCCTCCTTAATTTTCTCCCGCAACTGGGGCTTGCGAGGTAAAGGATAACATTTTCTAGCCCACCTGCTGGCGGTGATGCAGGGCAGTCAGGAGCAAGTGTTGACATTTGGTCTGGACTGAAGGAGCTGCCAACAATTACTGACATGTCTACTGTCACTACATATGATGCTGTTACCATTGAAAGAATGGTGGAGGATTATATGGGTGACAGCATCAAAGTAGGCATGTCAGACAGTCCGTATGTATACTGGCAGGAAAAAGGCATTTTGGAGGCCCTTGCACAAACTGGCTTTATTTTACCTAAGTTTGCCGCCCTCCAGTGTGTATACTCTGAAAGAGTGTTTAGTGCAGCCGTTAACCTTGTTAGCGATCGGCGTAGGAAGTTACTGCCACAAAATATGTAGAAGATGATGTTCATTAAAATTAATTATAAATTCCTCCAGGAAGACATTTATCAGCAATTGCCTCCAGAAAGTACACAGGGACCTGTGATGGTGGATTCCAGTGGGGATGAATTGTTACTCTGCGAGGAGGAGGATGTACACACTGTAAGGGGTGAGGAATCGGAGGATGAGGACGACATCTTGCCTCTGTAGAGCCAGTTTGTGCAAGGAGAGATGAATTGCTTCATTTTTGGTGGGGGGATTAATTGCTTCTTTTTTTTGTGGGTGCCCAAACAAACCATTCATTTCAGCCACAGTTTTGTGTGCATGTCCTGTTTATACAACATAAGGGTGGGTGGGAGGACAATTCTTTTATTCTTTGCATTATGTGCCCTTTGGGGCCTAGCTTTTAAAACTGTCATCCTGTCTGCCACTGCAGTGCCACTCCTAGATGGGCCTGGTGTTTGTGCCACCCACTTGTGTCACCTAGCTTAGTCATCCAGCTACCTCGGTGCACCTTTTTTTCCCCTTTGCATTATGTGCTCTTTGGGGCCTAGTTTTTAAAACTGCCATCCTTTCATGCCACTGCAGTGCCATTCCTAGATGGGCCAGGTGTTTGTGGCGGCCACTTGTGTTGTTTAGCTTAGGCATCCAACTACCTTGGTGCAACCTTTTGGCCTAAAAATAATATTGTGAGGTGTGAGGTGTTTGGCATAGACTAGAAATGAGTGGAAATGAACGTTATTGAGGTTAATAATACTGTAGGATCAAAATTACCCACAAATTCTTTGATTTTAGCTGTTTTTATGTTTTTATCAAAAATCATCCAGATCCAAAACCAAATCCGGAAAGGGTGATTTTGGCAAAATATATTGGTCCCATCTGAGGCATTCCAATAAGGACGGAGCATGTATGATATGGAGGAGAGTGATTTATATGGAGATGAATAAATACAGGAGTGGTTTAAAGTTTATCAATAAATGGGGAACCATGATATTGGAAAAATAAACAAAGGGTCCATAGTTTTGACTATACAAAGTATATGAAAACTACAAAGAATATATTAAAAATATCTTCTTTGTATTATCCTAATTATTTTTATAGTCAAAACTTTGGAGTGAAAATTCTATGACAGGGGAACACCTACCAACCCTTTCCTCACATCTCTGATCAAAACTCACCAATTTTCCAGCAGTAAATGCTGCTGCACAGGGACGTAACTAGGACTTTGTGGCCAAGCTGCAGTGGCATAACAAGGGCACGTGCCTTTGGCGCTGTGGCAGGCCAAGCAAAGGGGCAACCACTGGCCAGAAGGGACGAATTTAGGGATAAGAGTGCCCCTACGCACAACAGTAACAGCCACCCTCCCCCCGTCCACCTGTCTAATTTTATTATTTTTATTGATTGGATATAAGCCCTTATTTGATGATAACCAATTTAATTTAAAAAAAACACCAACTATGACATTTTTATTATGTATACATATTTACTAAGTAGGACAGCTGACACACTTACACTCCATTTAAGATGGCATATGGTGGTACAGTACAGTAGAAATAATTTGCAGTTACTGCTGGCACTTTTTGGGCTGACAAACTAACACAAACATCAAAGATCCACCCCCAAACAAGTGCCACCCCTAAGCTTGTGCCAAACAGGAAATTTGCCAATGCGGGCCAGGACAGCTTAACCAAATCGCCCACCAGAGACCCGTTATTGCACTGCCGGCATAATTGCACCTCCCACTTGCTAACCACATCTCATACAGCATTTTTAGTCTCTGTGCATTGTTAGCTTTAGAAAACATAGATTTAAATTGGAGATGAGCGAGTTCGGTTTTACTCGGATTTACCCGAATCTCCTTATTGGCTATCGGACGTCATGTGTTTTGGTTAGCCAATAAGAAAAATCCAGAAAAAAAGAAATGGCGATAATTCTGGCGTAAAGAACCGAGTAAATCCGAACCCGCTCATCTCTAATTTAAATCAACATAGTTAGGTTAGGGGCAGATTTGGCTTAGTCCTTACTGGAGATGTGCACCGGACATTTTTCGGGTTTTGTGTTTTGGTTTTGGATTCGGTTCCGCCGCCATGTTTTGGATTCGGACGCATTTTGGCATAACCTCCCTGAAAATTTTTTGTCGGATTCGGGTGTGTTTTGGATTCGGGTGTTTTTTTTTCAAAAAACCCTCTAAAACAGCTTAAATCATAGAATTTGGGGGTCATTTTGATCCCATAGTATTATTAACCTCAATAACCATAATTTCCACTCATTTCCAGTCTATTCTGAACACCTCACACCTCACAATATTATTTTTAGTCCAAAAATTTGCACCGAGGTCGCTGGATGACTAAGCTAAGCGACCCAAGTGGCTGGCACAAACACCTGGTCCATCTAGGAGTGGCACTGCATTGTCAGATAGGATGGCACTTAAAAAAATTAGCCCCAAACATCACATGATGCAGAGATAAATAAAAAAAAAGATGTGCAAGATGGAATTGTCCTTGGGCCCTCCCACCCACCCGGCCCTCCCACCCACCCTTATGTTGTATAAACAGGACATGCACACTTTAACAAACCCATCATTTCAGTGACAGGGTCTGCCACATGACTCTGGCTGAAATGACTGGTTGGTTTGGGCCCCCACCAAAAAAGAAGCAATCAATCTCTCCTTGCACAAACTGGCTCTACAGAGGCAAGATGTCCACCTCCTCCTTATCGTCCGATTCCTCACCCCTTTCACTGTGTACATCGCCCTCCTCACAGATTAATAATTCGTCCCAACTGGAATCCACCATCTCAGGTCCCTGTTTGCTTTCCTGGAGGCAATTGCTGGTGAATGTCTCCACGGAGGAATTGATTATAACTCATTTTAATGAACATCATCTTCTCCACATTTTCTGGAAGTAACCTCGTACGCCGATTGCTGACAAGGTGACTGGCTGCACTAAACACTCTTTCGGAGTACACACTGGAGGGGGGGCAACTTAGGTAAAATAAAGCCAGTTTGTGCAAGGGCCTCCAAATTGCCTCTTTTTCCTGCCAGTATACGTACGGACTGTCTGACGTGCCTACTTGGATGCGGTCACTCATATAATCCTCCACCATTCTTTCAATGGTGACATAATCATATGTAGTGACAGTAGACGACATGTCAGTAATCGTTGGCAGGGCCTTCAGTCCAGACCAGATGTCAGCACTCGCTCCAGACTGCCCTGCATCACTGCCAGCGGGTGGGCTCAGAATTCTGAGCCTTTTCTTCACAGCCCCAGTTGCGGGAGAATGTGAAGGAGGAGCTGCTGACAGGTCACGTTCCGCTTGACTTGACCAGTGTCCCACCAGCAGGTCTTTGAACCTCTGCACACTTGTGTCTGCCGGAAAGAGAGATACAACATAGGCTTTAAACCTAGGATCGAGCACGGTGGCCAAAATGTAGTGCTCTGATTTTAACAGATTGACCACCCATGAATCCTGGTTAAGCGAATTAAGGGCTCCATCCACAAGTCCCACATGCCTAGCGGAATTGCTCCGTTTTAGCTCCTCCTTCAATCTCTCCAGCTTCTTCTGCAAAAGCCTGATGAGGGGAATGACCTGACTCAGGCTGGCAGTGTCTGAACTGACTTCACGTGTGGCAAGTTCAAAGGGTCGCAGAACCTTGCACAACGTTGAAATCATTCTCCACTGCGCCTGAGTCAGGTGCATTCCCCCTCCTTTGCCTATATCATAGGCAGATGTATAGGCTTGAATGGCCCTTTGCTGGTCCTCCATCCTCTGAAGCATATAGAGGGTTAAATTCCACCTCGTTACCACCTCTTGGTTCAGATGATGGCGGGGCAGGTTCAGGAGTGCTCCAGTCTTCGGCACACAGTGGCTGAATGCCGAAAGTGGCCCGCAATTCTTCGGGCCACCGACATCATCTTTTGCTCGACCCTGTCGTTTTTTTTTAAATTCTGCACCACCAAATTCAATGTATGTGCAAAACATGGGACGTGCTGGAATTTGCCCAGATGTAATGCACGCACAATATTGGTGGCGTTGTCCGATGTCACAAATTCCCAGGAGAGTCCAATTGGGGTAAGCCATTCTGCGATGATGTTCCTCAGTTTCTGTAAGAGGTTGTCAGCTGTGTGCCTCTTATGGAAAGCGGTGATACAAAGCGTAGCCTGCCTAGGAACGAGTTGGCGTTTGCGAGATGCTGCTACTGATGCCGCCGCTGCTGTTCTTGCTGCAGGAGGCAATACATCTACCCAGTGGGCTGTTACAGTCATATAGTCCTGAGTCTGCCCTGCTCCACTTGTCCACATGTCCGTGGTTAAGTGGACATTGGGTACAACTGCATTTTTTAGGACACTGGTGACTCTTTTTCTGACGTCTGTGTACATTCTACACAGTACCTCAAGCAATTCTCTAATTCCCTGTGAATTAACGGTGGATACCGGACACACGTTTAACACCACCGCAGCTGCCAAGACCTGAGTTATCCGCTTTGCAGCAGGATGACTGCTGTGATATTTCATCTTCCTTGCAAAGGACTGTTGGACAGTCAATTGCTTACTGGAAGTAGTACAAGTGGTCTTCCGACTTCCCCTCTGGGATGACGATCGACTCCCAGCAGCAACAACAGCAGCGCCAGCAGCAGTAGGCGTTACACTCAAGGATCCATCGGAGGAATCCCAGTTAGGAGAGGACTCGTCAGACTTGCCAATGACATGGCCTGCAGGACTATTGGCGTTCCTGTCTAAGGAGGAAATTGACACTGAGGGAGTTGGTGGTGTGGTTTGCAGGAGCTTGGGTACAAGCAGGGCCGGTGCAAGGTTTATTGGCACCCTTGGCAAGACTTCAGACTACTCCCCCCCCCCCCTCTACCCTCCTTTTCTCCTCTTTTATTTATTATTTTCTGTTCGGCATTGAAGCATACATCAGCAGATCCCTCTGTTGTGCAAATGTATAAAAATATCTACACACTGGTGGTGCCTAACCCTAACCCTCCCTTCCCCACTGCCTAACCCTACCCTTCCCTTCCCCGCTGCCTAACCCTAACCCTCCTTTCCCCACTGTCTAACCCTAACCCTCCCCCACCGGTCCATAACCCTAACCTTCCCTGTGCTTTCCCCTAACCCTAAAACCCATTCTTCACCCTAAACCTAACCTCCTAAACCTAACGCCAGTGCCTCCCGCTATCAGGACGTTCAGGATGCTGGCTGTCAGTTGTCAGTATTGTGACGCTGGCAACCCATTCGGCATCGGTATGTTCACGCCGGGATGGTGTCCGATGCTGGCGTCGGTATAGCGACCGTCGGTATCCCGTCCATTGGTTAGGTTACTGCTTCCCGCTGTCACCCATACACAGCTGTCATCCACTGTCACACACACTCGCACACAGCAGTCAACCACTATCACCCATACACAGCAGTCACCCACTGTCACAAACACTCACCCACTGTCACGCATACACTGCAGTCACCCACTGTCACCCATACACAACAGTCACCCACTGTCACCCATACACAACAGTCACCCACTGTCACCCATACACAGCAGTCACCCACTGTCACCCATACACTGCAGTCACCCATACACTGCAGTCACCCATACACTGCAGTCACCCACTGTCACCCATACACTGCAGTCACCCACTGTCACCCATACACAGCAGTCACCCACTGTCACCCATACACTGCAGTCACCCACTGTCACCCATACACTGCAGTCACCCATTGTCACCCATACACTGCAGTCACCCATACACAGCAGTCACCCACTGTCACCCATACACTGCAGTCACCCACTGTCACCCATACACAGCAGTCACCCACTGTCACCCATACACTGCAGTCACCCATACACTGCAGTCACCCACTGTCACCCATACACTGCAGTCACCCATTGTTACCCATACACTGCAGTCACCCATACACTGCAGTCACCCATACACAGCAGTCACCCACTGTCACCCATACACTGCAGTCACCCATACACTGCAGTCACCAACTGTCACCCGTACACTGCAGTCACCCAATGTCACCCATACACAGCAGTCACCCAATGTCACCCATACACAGCTGTCACAAACACTCACCCACTGTCACGCATGCACTGCAGTCACCCATACACAGCAGTCACCCACTGTCACCCATACGCAGCAGTCACCCACTGTCACCCATACGCAGCAGTCACCCACTGTCACCCATACACTGAAGTCACCCAATGTCACTCATACACTGCAGTCACCCACTGTCACTCATACACTGCAGTCACCCACTGTTGCCCATACACAGCAGTCACCCACTGTTGCCCATACACAGCAGTCACCCACTGTTGCCCATACACAGCAGTCACCCACTGTCACCCATACACTGCAATCACCCAATGTCACCCATACACTGCAGTCACCCATACACAGCAGTCACCCACTGTCACCCATACACTGCAGTCACCTACTGTCACCCATACACAGCAGTCACCCACTGTCACCCATACACTGCAGTCACCCAATGTCACCCATACACAGCAGTCACCCACTGTCACCCATACACAGCTGTCACAAACACTCACCCACTGTCACGCATGCACTGCAGTCACCCAATGTCACCCATACACAGCAGTCACCCATACACAGCAGTCACCCACTGTCACCCATACACTGCAGTCACCCATTGTCACCCATACACTGCAGTCACCCATACACTGCAGTCACCAACTGTCACCCGTACACTGCAGTCACCCAATGTCACCCATACACAGCAGTCACCCACTGTCACCCATACACTGCAGTCACCCAATGTCACCCATACACAGCAGTCACCCAATGTCACCCATACACAGCTGTCACAAACACTCACCCACTGTCACGCATGCACTGCAGTCACCCATACACAGCAGTCACCCACTGTCACCCATACACTGCAGTCACCCACTGTCACCCATACGCAGCAGTCACCCACTGTCACCCATACACTGAAGTCACCCAATGTCACCCACACACAGCAGTCACCCACTGTCACTCATACACTGCAGTCACCCACTGTTGCCCATACACTACAGTCACCCATACACAGCAGTCACCCACTGTCGCCCATACACTGCAGTCACCCATACACAGCAGTCACCCACTGTCACCCATACACTGCAGTCATTCACTGTCACCCATACACAGCAGTCACCCAAACACAGCAGTCACCCACTGTCACCCATACACTGCAATCACCCAATGTCACCCATACACTGCAGTCACCCATACACAGCAGTCACCCACTGTCACCCATACACTGCAGTCACCCAATGTCACCCATACACAGCAGTCACCCACTGTCACCCATACACAGCTGTCACAAACACTCACCCACTGTCACGCATGCACTGCAGTCACCCAATGTCACCCATACACAGCAGTCACCCAATGTCACCCATACACAGCAGTCACCCACTGTCACCCATACTTTGCAGTCACCCACTGTCACCCATACATTGCAGTCACCCACTGTCACCCATACGTAGCAGTCACCCACTGTCACCCATACGCCGCAGTCACCCACTGTCACCCATACACTGAAGTCACCCAATGTCACCCACACACAGCAGTCACCCACTGTCACTCATACACTGCAGTCACCCACTGTCGCCCATACACTGCAGTCACCCATACACAGCAGTCACCCATACACTGCAGTCACCCACTGTCACCCATACACTGCAGTCACCCATACACAGCAGTCACCCACTGTCACCCATACACTGCAGTCACCCAATGTCACCAATACACAGCAGTCACCCACTGTCACCCATACACTGCAGTCACCCAATGTCACCCATACACAGCAGTCACCCACTGTCACCCATACACTGCAGTCACCCATACACAGCTATCACACACAGCTGTCAACCATACACATTTGTCACCCACTGTCACCCATACACAGTTGTCACCCACTGTCACTCAATCTCTCACACACACACAAACAGTGCACCCAGTAGTGCTCACCTAGCGCCACCTCACACTATGCAGCGGGCTGTGATGAGCATGGGCAGCAGATGTCATCTGCAGGGGTTATGTGCCCAGCTCTAGATCACTTGTGGTACAGTAGCTGCGGCTGGTGTGACGGCTGCTCAGTGGCTAGGAGAAGCTCTGCTCCACCCGTCAAGATCAGCCACTGCAGCAACAGCCGGAGGAGGGACAGGGAACTGCCGGCAGGGAGTGCGCAGGGAGGATGTACCGTGTCCCAATGTTAATGTGTTCTAAGAAGCAGGAAGTGTCTGACTCTCCTCAGAAGGCCAGGGGGAGGGCGCCACACAGGAACAATTCATTGAAGCGCACGGCATGTCAGCACTGGGGGCGGGACTCGAAGAGACCAATAGACTGCAAGTGGTGAGGTTAGTGATGGACGGACCCTCGCCGCGGCCGCCCCCAGGCTAGCAACAATTATTCTTTACAAAAAATGGATTTAACTGGAGCATGCCGCCCTCTAGTGGCCGGCGCCCATAGGCAGCTGCCTAAAGCTGCCTAATGGTGGCGCCGGCCCTGGGTACAAGAGGAAGAAGGGATTTAGTTGTCAGTGGACTGCTTCTGCTGTCACCCAAAGTTTTTGAACTTGTCAATAACTTCTGATGAATGCGCTTCAGGTGACATATAAGGGAGGATGTTCCTAGGTGGTTAACGTCCTTACCCCTACTTATTACAGCTTGACAAAGGCAACACACGGCTTGACACCTGTTGCCCGCATTTCTGTTGAAATAATTCCACACCGAAGAGGTGATTTTTTTTTGTAATTTGACCAGGCATGTCAATGGCCATATTCGTCCCACGGACAACAGGTGTCTCCCTGGGTGCCTGACTTAAACAAACCACATCACCATCAGAATCCTCCTTGTCAATTTCCTTCTCAGCGTCAGCAACACCCATATCCTCATCCTGGTGTACTTCAACAGTGACATCTTCAATTTGACTATCATGAACTGGACTGCTGGTGCTCCTTCCAGCACTTGCAGGGGGCGTGCAAATGGTGGAAGGCACCACCTCTTCCCGTCCAGTGTTGGGAAGGTCAGGCATCGCAACCGACACAATTGGATTCTCCTTGGGGATTTGTGATTTAGAAGAACGTACAGTTCTTTGCTGAGCTTTTGCCAGCTTAAGTCTTTTCATTTTTCTAGCGGGAGGATGAGTGCTTCCATCCTCATGTGAAGCTGAACCACTAGCCATGAACATAGGACAGGGCCTCAGTCGTTCCTTGCCACTCCGTGTCGTAAATGGCATATTGGCAAGTTTACGCTTCTCATCAGACGCTTTTACTGAACTTTTGTTTTTTGGATTTCACATGCTCTCTACTATGACATTGGGCATCGGGCTTGGCAGACGACGTTGATGGCATTTCATCATCTCGGCCATGACTAGTGGCAGCAGCTTCAGCACGAGGTGGAAGTGGATCTTGACCTTTCCCTATTTTACCCTCCACATTTTTGTTCTCCATTTTTTATGTGTGGAATTATATGCAAGTAATATATCAATAGCAATGGCCTACTGTACTGTACTATATATGTATACTGTTGGTCACCAAAATGCTGCACTGTAATACTAGAAGCTATAGAATAGTATATATATTATTGTATATATCAGTATAGAGTAGTGTAACTGTGACACATGTGTCCTGACAAGCAGTATAGAAGCTATAGAAAAGTATATATGTATTATTGTATATATCAGTACAGAGCGGTGTAACTGTGACACATGTGTCCTGACAAGCAGTACAGAAGCTGTAGAAAAGTATATATATTACTGTATATCAGTAGTAGTACAGAGCGGTGTAACTGTGACACATGTGTGTCCTGACAAGCAGTATAGAAGCTATAGAAAATGATTTAAAATTGTTGTATATATCAGTACAGAGCAGTGTAACTGTGACCATGTGTCCTGACAAGCAGTATAGAGGCTATAGAAAAGTATATACACTGCTCAAAAAAATAAAGGGAACACTAAAATAACACATCCTAGATCTGAATTAATGAAATATTCTTATTAAATACTTTGTTATTTACATAGTTGAATGTGCTGACAACAAAATCACACAAAAATTATCAATGGAAATCAAATTTATTAACCCATGGAGGTCTGGATTTGGAGTCACCCTCAAAATTAAAGTGGAAAAACACACTACAGGCTGATCCAACTTTGATGTAATGTCCTTAAAACAAGTCAAAATGAGGCTCAGTAGTGTGTGTGGCCTCCACGTGCCTGTATGACCTCCCTACAACGCCTGGGCATGCTCCTGATGAGGTGGCGGATGGTCTCCTGAGGGATCTCCTCCCAGACCTGGACTAAAGCATCTGCCAACTCCTGGACAGTCTGTGGTGCAACGTGGCATTGGTGGATGGAGCGAGACATGATGTCCCAGATGTGCTCAATTGGATTCAGGTCTGGGGAATGGGCGGGCCAGTCCATAGCATTAATGCCTTCGTATTGCAGGAACTGCTGACACACTCCAGCCACATGAGGTCTAGCATTGTCTGGCATTAGGAGGAACCCAGGGCCAACCGCATCAGCATATGGTCTCACAAGGGGTCTGAGGATCTCATCTCGGTACCTAATGGCAGTCAGGCTACCTCTGGCGAACACATGGGGGGCTGTGCGGCCCCCCAAAGAAATGCCACCCCACACCATTACTGACCCACGGCCAAACCGGTAATGCTGGAGGATGTTGCAGGCAGCAGAACGTTCTCCTTGGCGTCTCCAGACTGTCATGTTTGTCACATGTGCTCAGTGAGAACCTGCTTTCATCTGTGAAGAGCACAGGGTGCCAGTGGCGAATTTGCCAATCTTGGTGTTCCCTGGCAAATGCCAAACGTCCTGCACGGTGTTGGGCTGTAAGCACAACCCCCACCTGTGGACGTCGGGCCCTCATACCACCCTCATGGAGTCTGCTTCTGATCGTTTGAGTAGACACATGCACATTTGTGGCTTGCTGGAGGTCATTTTGCAGGGCTCTGGCAGTGCTCCTCCTGTTCCTCCTTGCACAAAGGCGGAGGTAGCGGTCCTGCTGCTGGGTTGTTGCCCTCCTATGGCCTCTTCCACATCTCCTGATGTACTGGCCTGTCTCCTGGTAGTGCCTCCATGCTCTGGACACTACGCTGACAGACACAGCAAACCTTCTTGCCACAGCTCGCATTGATGTGCCATCCTGGATGAGCTGCACTACCTGAGCCACTTGTGTGGGTTGCAGGGAGATCATACAGACATGTGGAGGCCACACACACTACTGAGCCTCATTTTGACTTGTTTTAAGGACATTACATCAAAGTTTGATCAGCCTGTAGTGTGTTTTTCCACTTTAATTTTGAGTGTGACTCCAAATCCAGACCTCCATGGGTTAATACATTTGATTTCCATTGATATTTTTTGTGTGCTTTTGTTGTCAGCACATTCAACTATGTAAAGAACAAAGTATTTAATAAGAATATTTCATTCATTCAGATCTAGGATGTGTTATTTTAGTGTTCCCTTTATTTTTTTGAGCAGTGTATATTATTGTATATATCAGTACAGAGCAGTGTATCTGTGACCATGTGTCCTGACAAGCAGTATAGAAGCTATAGAAAAGTATATATATATTACTGTATATCAGTACAGAGTGGTGTAACTGTGACACATTTGTCCTGACAAGCAGTATAGAAGCTATAGAAAAGTATATATATATTACTGTATATATCAGTACAGAGCAGTGTAACTGTGACCATGTGTCCTGACAAGCAGTATAGAAGCTATAGAAAAGTATATATAGTATTGTATATATATCAGTACAGAGCAGTGTAACTGTGACACATGTGTCCTGACAAGCAGTATAGAAGCTATAGAAAAGTATATATTTTATTGTATATATATCAGTACAGAGCGGTGTAACTGTGACACGTGTCCTGACAAGCAGTATAGAAGCTATAGAAAAGTATATATATTATTGTATATATCAGTACAGAGCGGTGTAACTGGGACCCATGTGTCCAGACAAGCAGTATAGAAGCTATAGTAAAGTATATATATTATTGTATATATCTGTACAGAGCGGTATAACTGTGACACGTGTCCTGACAAGCAGTATAGATGCTATAGAGAAGTATATATATTATTGTATATATCAGTACAGAGCGGTGTAACTGTGACACATGTGTCCTGACAAGCAGTATAGAAGCTATAGAAAAGTATATATATTATTGTATATATATCAGTACAGAGCGGTGTAACTGTGACACATGTGTCCTGACAAGCAGTATAGAAGCTATAGAAAAGCATATATATTATTGTATATATATCAGTACAGAGCGGTGTAACTGTGACACATGTGTCCTGACAAGCAGTATAGATGCTATAGAGAAGTATATATATTATTGTATATATCAGTACAGAGCGGTGTAACTGTGACACATGTGTCCTGACAAGCAGTATAGAAGCTATAGAAAAGTATATATATTATTGTATATATATCAGTACAGAGCGGTGTAACTGTGACACATGTGTCCTGACAAGCAGTATAGATGCTATAGAGAAGTATATATATTATTGTATATATCAGTACAGAGCGGTGTAACTGTGACACATGTGTCCTGACAAGCAGTATAGAAGCTATAGAAAAGTATATATATTATTGTATATATATCAGTACAGAGTGGTGTAACTGTGACACATGTGTCCTCACAAGCAGTATAGAAGCTATAGAAAAGCATATATATTATTGTATATATCAGTACAGAGCAGTGTAACTGTGACACGTGTCCTGACAAGCAGTATAGAAGCTATAGTAAAGTATATATATTATTGTATATATCAGTACAGAACAGTGTAACTGTGACACATGTGTCCTGACAAGCAGTGTAGAAGCTATAGAAAAGTATATATATTATTGTATATATCAGTACAGAGTGGTGTAACTGTGACCGATGTGTCCTGACAAGCAGTATAGAAGCTATAGAAAAGTATATATATATATTATTGTATATATCAGTACAGAACAGTGTAACTGTGACCCATGTGTCCTGACAAGCAGTATAGAAGCTATAGAAAAGTATATATATTACTGTCTATCAGTAGTAGTACAGAGCGGTGTAACTGTGACACATGTGTGTCCTGACAAGCAGTATAGAAGCTATAGAAATATATATATTATATACTGGTGGTCCCCAGTCCCCACAATGCAGCACACTGATAAGATATTTGCAGCACACTGAGCACAGATATGGAGCGTTTTCAGGTAGAGAACGTAGATATTTTCAGCACACTGAGCACAGATTATTTGCAGCACACTGAGCACAGATATTTTCAGCACACTGAATACAGATTACGGAGCTTTTTAGGGAGAGAACGCAGCCACGTCCTCTCCTTTCAATTTCCAAAGCACGAGTGAAAATGGCGGCGATGTGCGGCTCCTTATATAGAATACGAATCTCGCGAGAATCCGACAGCGGGATGATGACATTCGGGCGCGTTAACCGAGCAAGGCGGGAAGATCCGAGGCTGCCTCAGAACCGTGTAAAATGGGTGAAGTACGGGGGGGTTCGGATCCCGAGGAACCGAACCCGCTCATCTCTAGTCCTTACTGATAAGATGATCCCCTTTAATCCCTGATAATATAATGGTCCCATCTGAGACATTTCATTAAAGACTGAGTATATATGATATGGAGGAGAGTCATTTATATGGATAAGTAGTTAATATAGGATTGATTACAAGATTTGAAGTTAAACAATACATGGGGAGCCATGATATTACAAAAATGAGGAAAGGGTCCATAGTTTTGACTATATAATGTATATGAAAACTACAAAGAATATATTATATATATATCTTCTTTTTATTATTATAATCATTTTTCATAGTCAAACTCTGGAGTAAAAAGTCTCAGACAGGTGAGGCAGTGCCTACCTTGCCTACCTTTTGCACACATCTCTGATCAAAACTCACCAAATTTTCAGCAGTATATACTTCTGCACCTTTGCATAATGCCCACATGAACCCTTGGACTCATATATTGCGTGTAAATTAGGGGCCATTTTTCAGGTTTTGTGGTTTGGTTTTAGATCTGTGGGGGTAATTCCAAGTTGATCGCAGCAGGAATATTTTTAGCAGTTGGGCAAAACCATGTGCACTGCAGGAGGGGCAGATATAACATTTGCAGAGAGAGTTAGATTTGGGTGTGGTGAGTTCAACAATCTGCAATCTAAATTGCAGTGTAATAATAAAGCAGCAAGTATTAACCCTGCACAGAAACAAAATAACCCACCCAAATCTAACTTTCTCTGCAAATGTTATATCTGCCCCCCCTGCAGTGCACATGGTTTTGCCCAACTGCTATAAAATTTCCTGCTGCGATCTACTTGGAATTACCCCCTGTATCTCCTTCGTGTTTTGGATCTGTATTGGTTTTGCCAAAACCGCACTTGCGTTTTTTGGTTTTGGTTTTGGATCTGTATTTTGGGAAAAAATCATAAAAACAGCTAAAATAACAGAATTTGGGGTGTTTTTATTCCTGCAGTATTATTATCCTCAATAACATTCATTACCAGTCAATTTTGACCACCACATAGCTCACAATAACGAGATTTATGGTAAGAACTTACCGTTGTTAAATCTCTTTAACACTGGGCTCCACAAGGATTAACATTGGGGTGTAGAGTAGGATCTTGATCCGAGACACCAACAGGCTCAAAGCTTTGACTGTTCCCAAGATGCACAGCGCCGCCTCCTCTTTAACCCCGCCTCCATGCACAGGAGCCCAGTTTCGTTAACCAGCCCCCAATGCAGTAGCAGGTACTAGGGATGACAATCGCTCGTAGCCAATTACACCACACACTTGCCACAGGAGAGGGTGTCAGCGGCTATGCCACACCAACCCAAAGAAGCTAAGTGCGTCAGTGTGGGCACCTTGTGGAGTCCAGTATACCTCGCAGAAAGAGATTTAACAACGGTAAGTTCTTACCATAAATCTCGTTTTCTGCTGCGGGATACACTGGGCTCCACAAGGATTAACATCGGGGATGTACTAAAGCAATTCCTTATGGGAGGGGATGCACTGTAGTGGGCACAAGAACCCAGCTTCCAAAAGAAGCATCCTGGGAGGCGGAATTATCAAAGGCATAGAACCTTATAAACGTGTTCCCTGAGGACCACATAGCCGCCTTGCACTATTGTTCAAGGGTCGCACCATGGTGGGCCACCCAAGAAGGTCCAACCGACCGAGTAGAATGGGCTTTGATGGTAGCAGGAGCTGGACGATCAGCCTGTACGTGAGTATGTGCAATCACCATTCTAATCCATCTGGCCAGAGTTTGCTTGGAAGGAGGCCAGCCACGTTTATGAAAACCAAACAGTACAGAGAATCAGATTTCCTAGCAGAGGAAGTTCTCTTCACATAGATACGGAGAGCCCGTACCACATCCAAAGACCGCTCTTTGGAAGACAACTCAGGAGAAATAAAGGCCAGAACCACAATCTCCTGGTTAAGGTGGAAGGAAGTCACCACCTTGGGTAAATAACCCGGTCGCGTTCTAAGAACTGCCCGGTCACAATGAAAAATAAAATGGGGGGACTTACAGGATAAGGCACCCAAGTCCGAGACCCTTCTAGCTGAAGCAATAGCCAGCAAAAATAGCACCTTAAGGGACAGCCACTTAAGGTCAGCAGAGGCAAGGGGTTCAAATGGAGACTCTTGCAAGTCCTCCAGTACCACCGACAGATCCCAAGGGGCCACAGGAGGCACATAAGGAGGCTGAATCCGCAACACGCCCTGAGTGAATGTATGAACATCCGGAAGGGCAGCAATCTTTCTCTGAAACCAAACCGACAAGGCAGAAATGTGAACCTTGAGGGATGCCAGACACAGGCCTAAGTCCAGGCCCTGTTGTAGGAAGGCCAACAGTTTGGCCGTGCTAAACTTGAAAACATCATGATTGTGAGACGCACACCAAGTAAAGTAAGCATTCCAGACCTTATGGTAAATCTGAGCAGAAGCCGGCTTACGGGCCTTCAACATAGTTTGAACGACCGCCTCAGAAAAACCCCTTGGTCCTCAGGATGGAAGCTTCAAGAACCATGCCGTCAAAGCCAGATGGGCCAAGTCCTGGTAAACATAAGGGCCCTGAATGAGGAGGTCTGGTAGTTGTGGAAGTAGAAGGGGACAATCTAGCGAGAGGCCATGTAGATCGGAGAACCAGTGCCGTCTGGGCAACGCTGGAGTGATCAGAAGTAGGTTTCCTCCTTCTTGCTTGAACTTCCGTATTACTCTGGGCAGGAGTGACCCCAGAGGTAACACATACGGCAGCCGAAAGTTCCATGGGATTGACAGAGCGTCCACGAACGCTGCTTGAGGATCCCTTGTCCTTGCTCCTAAGACCGGAACCTTGTGATTGTGTTGAGAGGCCATCAGGTCCACATCTGGAAGGCCCCACTTGTCCACGAGAAGTTGAAACACCTCTGGATGGAAGCTCCACTCTCCGGCGTGTACGTCCTGATGACTAAGGAAGTCCGCTTCCCAGTTTAGGACCCCTGGAATGAACACTGCGGATATAGCCGGCAAATGGCATTCTGCCCACTGAAGAATCCATTATACTTCCCTCATTGCCATGCGGCTTCGAGTGCCGCCTTGATGATTGATGTATGCCACCGTGGTGGCGTTGTCTGATTGTACTTGAACAGGTCTGTTCTGTATTAGATGCTGGGCCATTGTCAATGCGTTGAACACTGCCCGCAGTTCCAGAATATTTATCAGGAGTAGAGACTCCTCCTTGGTCCACCGACCCTGAAGAGAGTGTTGAGCCATTGTCAGAAGGACCCAGTTGGATATCCAGAAGGGACGGCCCCTGCTTAATCGTTGGTCCTGAAGCCACCAGCTCAGTGACAGGCGGACCTCCGGAGACAATGAGATCATGTGAGATCTGATCCCGTGAGGCAGGCCATCCCGCTTGGTCAGAATTAACTTCTACAGAGGGCGAGAATGGAATTGAGCATACTCCATCATGTCGAAAGCCGACACCATGAGACCCAGCACTTGCATTGCCTAATGTATCGACACTTGCGGATGAGATAGTAAGCATTGAATCCTGTCCTGAAGCTTCAGAACTTTCTCCTGAGACAAGAACAACCGTTGGTTGTGAGTGTCCAATAACGCTCCCAGGTGTACCATGCTCCGATCAGTAAACCAGGGAGGATTTCTTCCAGTTGATCAGCCACCCTGTGGGCTTTCAGGAACTGGACCGTCAGATCTAGATGACACAGGAGAAGTTCTGAGGAATTTGCCAGGATCAGCAAATCGTCCAAGTATGGTAGGATCCTGACCCCTTGACGGCGGAGTGTAGCCATCATGACCGCCATTACTTTGGTGAAAACTCGGGGAGCCATTGTCAAACCAAAGGGTAATGCCCGAAATTGGTAATGAAGATTGCCCACCGCAAACCTGAGGCACTGCTGATGAGACACTGCAATAGGAATATGCAGGTAGACATCCTGTATGTCCAGGGAGACCATATAGTCCCAAGGCTCCAAGGCCAGAACAATAGAGTGCAGAGTTTCCATACAAAACTTGGAGACCCGCACATACTTGTTCAAGGACTTCAGATTGAGAATGGGCCGCGAGGACCCGTTCGGTTTCGGGACTAGAAACAGCGGTGAAAAGTACCCCTTGCCTCTCTGAGCCAGAGGCACCTATACTACCACTCCTGTGGACAGGAGGGAATGTACCACCGAATGCATAGTGTTTTCCTTTGTCGGTTCCAGAGGAACATCTGTCAGGCAAAATCCATGAGGGGAACGATTCTTGAAGGATACGGCGTAACCTCGAGTGACGACTTCCCTTACCCAGGCATCGGAAGTGGTCTTCAACCATTCCTGGACAAAACCTAGAAGCCGGCCTCCCACCCTGGGATCCCCCAGAGGGAGACCCGCCCCGTCATGCGGCCAGCTTGTCAGTTTTGGAAGCAGGCTGATGGGCAGCCCAGGTTCGCTTCGGTCTGGGCTTGGCAGGTCTGCCTCTAGTTCCTGAGCCCACGCCTCAACAGCTTCAGCAGCCCAAGTGCTGCAATGGTTGGCCTATGCACAGCCCCCATTATGGTGTAAATCGCTTTCAAACAACCCTCCACACGTCTATCCGTCGGTTCCTTTAGAGAGGTGACGGTAGTTACTGGCAGAGCAGAGGATACTACCACACGAGCCACATGAGAATCTACAGGCGGAGGAGTTTCCCAATTTTTACAAAGCTCTGCAGAAAGAGGATAGCGAGCCAACAGTCTCTTATTTGGTGTGAACTTTGTCCACGGATTTTCCCAGGACTCCTGATGTATGTCAGCCAGATGTTGAGAATTAGGTAAAACTTGTTTAACCACCTTCTTACATTTAAATCTGTCTGGCTTTTAAGAGACAGCCTCAGGCTGAGGATCATCAGAGACCTGAAGAATTAGCCTGATAGCCTCAATCAAATCAGGGACATCCACCTTTGACTTCCCCTCCCCTTCAGAAGCATCTGAGTCAGTGTCTGTGGGGTCAGTATATGCCTCATCCTCCTCAGAGCATGTGTCCGGGATAGCAGTGGATTGTGAGGAGGTAATGGCCCGTTTAGAAGACATCTTAGTCTTAGGCTGGCGAGAGTGAGATTTAGATTTAAGCAGTGACCGGTTCAAATTCTGTAATTGAGTGGAAATTTGATCTGCCCATGGCGGATCAATTGCAGGGACCATGAACTGCTGCAGTGGCACAGGTGGTCCCGCAGGGTGTGCCAGTTTAGTTACAAGCATGTTTAACAGCGTGGAAAAGGTAGCCCAAGGTGGGTCATTTGTTACCTTCGGTGCTACGGACCCACTGGGGGGTAAGGAACCCCCTGAACCTGAACTCTCTGCTGCCATATTATCCTCCAAAATGTCTGCAGCATCACTACCTCGCAATGTGGGAGAAGCCCCAGCTCCGTCGTGTTGCTGACATGACAGTAAGCACAATAAAGGGCAACCCGGTACAATTCTTAGCAGCTACAGTATATACCTAGCAAGAACTCCCCGTGAAGTGTGACTGTGTCAGCACAAACCGGGAATCCAAGAGATATATGGTGACTATAAATCACAAGGAAAAATACGCAGTGGGTATAACTTGTGAAAAACCTATATCATTGAGATTAAACCTGATACACTTAGCCCCCTCAGGTTATGGAATATAGGAGTAGCACGCTGAGTGAAATACCTCACATGGCAGCCACGCAGCAGCTACATGCACGCACACATATATAGTCACAAGCGTACCATGCAGAAATTATGTACCATAAAACTGCACTGGACTAGCAATACAAAAGTAATACTCAGTATAGCCAGGGGCGGATTGGGAACAAAAAGTGGCCCTGGAAAAATGTGTACTAGTGGCCCCACATGGGCAGCACCAGACGTGTAAGGTCTAGCCATGGGCCATGGCAGCAGCACCCTCCCCCCAAGACTTTCCAGATAGTGGGCATGTCCAGCATCAAGAGGGAAGTTAAAAAGAAATACAATTAAATATTATGAGCACATTATATGATATGCCTTCAGAATTTGGGAAACTATATCATTCTTTAGAAAGATATATTTTCTTGCTTATTACACCAACAGTATCCCAATCACTATTCACTCAATCTTATATGTCAGCCAAGCAGGTAGACAGAGCATACACTAGGTCATCTGCAATCACAGGCTAAGTGGCAAAGTAATTTTCATATATGCAAATTATTTTGCATCTTATTCATTATGTCTATAAAAAGGACCAACGGGCAAAACAAAACAAAACAAACCAGGCCCCACGGGGGCATCGGCCCACCGGGAATCTTCCGGGGAGACCCTATGGCCAATCCGCCTCTGAGTATAGCTATATATATGTTAGCAGTAGATATAACAAAGCACAGTAGATACTGGATGTATATCACAGGGTGTTTGTACCACACAGCCCTGAATGTATGCACTCTTTCTTAACTAACAGTGTCCTTATGACAGGTAGAATACTTAAGTGTCCTGTAAAATGCACAGCGCTGGCGATCAGGTGGCTTTACAGAGGAGGATTTGCCCCAGCAGTCCCAGGAATAGCTCAGCTCCGTAGTGATGGCTGCTGACAGGGAGTGAGGGAGAGAGATGCAGCTCCAGGGCGGGAAAATTTACAGAAATGGCGCCCTGGGGCTGGGGGAGGGGCTACAGGTTATGCCTTCTCCCCCTGCTGGCTTCCCCACTGGGCGCTGTGGGTTATTAAAAACTGAGTTTTAATTAGAGCAAAAAACCCCACCTGTCCCAGGGTCCCAGTGGCTAGTGGAGCGGCTGCCCAGTAACAGTGTCCATGCCAGCCTGCGCGCGGCCCGCCTCCCACGGCCAAAGAGACCCCTTACCTTCCCTGTACCTGCGGCCATGCGATCCTGGAAGACAGCGGCGGGTGTGCGTGACTAACAAGAAGAACACTGGAGCCTCCGCTGTAGTAACCCGACAACCAGAGCATGGGAGTATACAGCGCCGCTGGGGGAATGATGGAGCTGCAGCTGAGTATGTCTTATGACATTAAAAGCTGCAGCCCTTGACGTCTTGAAAGTTTTTCTATTCTTCTTTCTTCAAAAAAAGCTATAGTATGGGCTGCAAGGGCAGCCCCCCTGTTGATTGCCTGCTTACTGCATGGCACCAACTTACAAACTGGGCTCCTGTGCTTAGAGGCGGGGTTATAGAGGAGGTGGCGCTGTGCATCTTGGGAACAGTCAAAGCTTTGAGCCTGTTGGTGCCTCAGATCAAGATCCTACTCTGCACCCTGATGTTAATCTTTGTGGAGCCCTGTGTACCCCGCAGCAGAAATTGTTTTCATCCAGTTTAGGCAAAAAGGTTGCATCGAGGTAGCAGGATGACTAAGCTAAGCAGAAACAAAGACAAATCTGCTTCAAGCGCCTAAAGTTATTAATATCTGGTTCAAACAACAATAAAGCGCTGCCAAAAAAGCACTGTGTATGTGCCTTTGGTAATTTATGCAAGAAAGAAAAGAAAAAATTGGATGCGCTTACAGTGTTGTTAGTATGCCATATTTGTGGAGAGCTGACAAACGAGATATATGAAATATATTTATTAAAATAATAACACACCAATAAAAACTGATACACAATATATTGAAAAATTATAAAATTGTATATACTCTGAAAAAAACGTCAATATATTTGATAAACAGTATCCACAAATTAAGATAATTATACCAATATATAGTATATTAAATCAGTGCAGATATAGATTTGTAATACTGTTTAAAAAATGTATCATTAATATTGCTGCTTACTGAAATTGTATCACTTCAAGAATTTATCTTGGTAACAAATAATCTTACTATAAGTGCAGAGGCAACATGCACTCTGTAGCTAGTGAAACGTAGAAGTCCCAGCAGTGAGTGGAATAACAATAACGTAGTATATAATTACTTCTCCTGGGGCTATGAACACAGAGCGTCCTCGGTGGAGTCCACTATAGCCCACTAATTGATTGAAAAAGGAGAGGAGGTGAGCTGAATTGCTCTAACAGAGACTGCTACTGTGTAATGACCGGCGTCTTTATAATAGTTACCAAGACATTCATATGATCTCCCGAGGGCTGGAGAAAGTCCTTTAAATGCCCACTTGAATGAAGGAGAGAAGTATAATGTCCAGTATTCCCAGTCAGAGGTGCTGCTGGTGGCCGCTGTTAGCTGAGTGCGCCGTGCAATAGGCTCCTCCCATATACTGTGATTACCGAATCTAATCTATTGGCATCGCTCACTCACGGGGATGCTCCCCGGTACTCAATAGAAGATTCCCTCTATCAATAGAGGCTGCTCCGGCTAACGCTACTGCATAGCGCCTTTTCTCCATTTCCAGTGGCTGTCATCACTTCGGTGGAACTTCTGTAACTAACTGCGGCTCCGGCCAGCGCCACTGCATGGCGCCTTTAGCCAACAGAGGACTCCCCTTGCAATTAAGGGCGGCTACAGCCAGCGCTACTACACGGCGCTCACAGCCATTAGAGGATTCTCCTTGTAATTAACGGCGGCCCTGGCCAGCGCTATTGCACGGCGCACTCAGCTAACAGCGGCCACCAGCAGCACCTCTGACTGGGAATACTGGACATTATACTTCTCTCCTTCATTCAAGTGGGCATTTAAAGGACTTTCTCCAGCCCTCGGGAGATTATATGAATGTCTTGGTAACTATTATAAAGACGCCGGTCATTACACAGTAGCAGTCTCTGTTAGAGCAATTCAGCTCACCTCCTCTCCTTTTTCAATCAGTTAGTGGGCTATAGTGGACTCCACCGATGACGCTCGGTGTTCATAGCCCCAGGAGAGGTAATTATATACTACTAATAACTGTTATTCCACTCACTGCTGGGACTTCTACGTTTCACTAGCTACAGAGTGCATGTTGCCTCTGCACTTATAGTAAGATTATTTGTTACCAAGATAAATTCTTGAAGTGATACAATTTCAGTAAGCAGCCATATTAATTATACATTTTTTAAACAGTATTACAAATCTATATCTGCGCTGATTTAATATTCTATATATTGGTATAATTATCTTAATTTGTGGATACTGTTTATCAAATATATTGACAGTTTTTTCAGAGTATATACAATTTTATAATTTTTCTATATATTGTGTATCAGTTTTTATTGGTGTGTTATTATTTTAATAAATATATTTCATATATCTCGTTTGTCAGCTCTCCACAAATATGGCATACTAACAACACTGTAAGCGCAGCCAATTTTTTCTTTTCTGACTAAGCTAAGCAACAGAAGTGGGTGGCATAAACACATGGCTCATCTAGGAGGGGCACTGCAGTGGTAAACAGGATATCAGTTTTATAAACTATGACAAAAAATGCTCCAAAGAGCACATAATGCAAAGAGACGAGGTGCAAGACCCACCCTTATCTTGTATATTAAACAGGACATGCAAAGTTTAACAAACCAATCATTTCAGAGACAGGTATTGTCCCTTTTGGCTGAAATGATTAGTTTGTTTGGACCCCACAAATCAAGCTGGCAATTGGGAAGTGCACAAACTGGCTTTAGTACTTAAAATAGCAACAATGTCGTCATCAGCATCCGATTCCTAGCGTGTACAACCTCTTCTTCAAAGACTATTAATTCGTCCCCGCTGGAATTCACCATCACAGGTCCCTATCTAATTTTTGAAGGTAATTGCTGGTAGTGGTCTTCCTCGTAGAATTTGTAATTGATTTTGATGAATACAGATGTGTCCACATACATCTTTGCTATATCCCGCCATGTATGGCACAGTTTTGCATGCCATAGACTCAGAGATTTAGCCATGCCTTGTGATTTTTCTTAATTTGCTTCTTTAATATGTTACTTTATACATATTCTATTATGGCAAACAAAAATTTTAAAATTCATCCACTCGCTACTCGTGAAAAACAGCTTAGCCATGTTTTGCATGTTGTGCCAAATTTGTAAAAAAGCAAAGATGTAACTGAACACATCTGTATCATCTTTTCCACATTTTGGGAAAGTAACCTCCTATGCCGTTCACTGACAAGCTTCCCGGCTACGCTAAAACCTCTTTCTGAGTACACAGTGGGGGTAGACAACTTAAGTAAAACAAAGACAGTTTTTGCAAGGGCCTCCAAATTGCCTCTTTTTCCTGACAGTATTGAAATGGACTGTCTGTCATACCTATTTGGATGCTATTACTGAAATAGTCATCAAGCATTCTTTCAATTGTGACAGCATCATATGTAGTGACAATAGACATGTAAGTAATTGTAGGCAGCTCTTTCAGTCCGGACTAGATGATAAAAACTTGTTCCTGACTACCCTACATTACCGCCAGTGGGTCTCTTTGAAAATTTAGTTTTTTCCTCGCAGCCACACTTGCCGGAGAAAATGAAGGAGTAGATGTTACCTACCGTGTCACGTTCCGCTTGAGCTGACAATTATCTCACCAACAGCTCATTGCATCTCTGTAGATTTGTGCCCGTTGGAAAGAAAGACACAACATATGACTTAAACCTAGGATCAAGTATGGTCGCCACAATATAGTGATCTAATTTCAAGAGATTGACGAGCCTTGAATCCTGGCAAAGCGAATGAAGGGCCTATCTACAAGTCCGATATACTTAGTGGAATCGTTCCATTTCAACTCCTACTTCACTTTCTCCAGACGCTTTTGCAAAAGCCTGATGAGGGGAATGACCTGACTCAAGCAGGCAGTGTTCGAACTAACTTCACATGTGCCAACTTCGTAGGGTTAGAGAACCTTGCACAACACGGAAATTATTCTCCTCTGTGCTTGACTCAGGTGCATTCCCGCTCCTTTCCCTATGTCATAGGTGGATGTGTAGGCTTGAATGGACTTTAGCTGCTCCTCCATCCGCTGAAGCATATATAGGGTAGAATTCCAAGTTGTTACTACCTCTTGCTTCAGATGATGACAGGGCAAATTCAAGTGTTTGCTGGCACTTCAGTCTTCGACATGCAGTTGCGGAATGTCGAAAATGTCCACAAATTGTTCAGGCCACTGACAACATCTCCCTATCATTTTTAAAAAAAATTCTGCACCATCAAATTAATTGTATGAGCAGAACATGGGACGTGTTGGAATTTGCCCATTTGTTGTAATGCTCTCACAATATTGTTGGCATTGTCAGATATCACAAATCCCAATGAGAGTGCAAGTGGAGTAAGCCATTGTGCAATGATTTCCATAAGAGGTATACCACTGAGAAGAGGTTCTCAGTGGTGTGCCTCTTATGGAAACTGGTGATACACAGCGTCGCCGGCCTCTGAATGAGTTGGCATTTGTGAGATGCTGCTGGCGCTGGTGCTGCTGTTGGTGCTGCAGAAGGCAATACATCCAGTAAGTGGGATGTCACAGTCATATAGTCTTTAGTATGCCCTGTTCCACTTGTCCACATATCCGTGGTTAAGTGGACAGTGGGTACAATGGCATTTCTGAGGACACTAATAACACTTTTTTAAATGTCCTTGTGCAGGCTGGGAATTGCTTGTCTAGTGAAGTGGAATGTAGATGGGATTTGGTACCAGTGACACAGTACGTCAATCAACTGTCTAAATCCTACTGCACTACTGGCAGATACTGGACACATGTCTAATAACGGGTTAGCTGTTAATCACCTCAGTAATCCACTTTGCAACTGGGTTACTGCTGTCATACTTCATCTTCCTTGCAAAGGATTGTTGAACAGCCAGTTTATTTGTTTAAACTACAAGTAGTCTTCCTGGTTCCCTTCTGGGATGAATATAAACTCCCAGCAGCAACAGCAGCAGCAGCAGCAGCAGCAGTAGGCATAGCACTCAAGGATCCTCTGGAGGAATTGGATACAGGACTACTTCCGATCCTGATGGAGGAGGAAATTAATGTTGAGGGTGTTGGTGGTGGGGATTGCAGGCGCTTGGATCCAACAAAGAAGAGGGAGCTAGGTGTTGCTGGACTGGTTACGTTCTTAGCTGAAGTTTCTGAATGTGTCAACAACAAGTAGCATAACAGGAAGGAGGTTCCTAGGTGGTTACGGTCCCTAACGCTACTTACTATGACTTTACAAAGGCTACAGATGGGATGCAGTTATTATCCGGGTTTGGGGAGAAATAATGCCAAACAGAACAGTTGAATTTTTTAGTCTTTTGCCCAGGCATGACAATGAGCTTTTTCATACCATGGGCAACAAATGTCTCCACTGGACCTTTATTTAAACAAACCACATCCCCATCATCAAAATCCTCATTGTCAACATTCTCATTAGCGCCAGCTATACCAATATCCTCCTCATCAAGGTGTACTTCTACAGTGACATCCTCAATCTCAATGTCAGCCTGTTGTCTGGTGCTGCTCCTCCCAACACTTGCAGAGGGTGTGCAAATGGTGGAAGGAGCCTCCTCTTCCTGTACAGTATTGGAAAGGTCAGGCTTATACATTGCAACCGCGGACACACTTGGGGCCTAATTCAGACCCGATTGCCAGCAGGCGATTTTTGCACTGCTGCGATCAGATAGTCGCCGCCTACTAGGGGAGTGTATTTTAGCTGTGCAAGTGTGCGAACGCATGTGTAGCAGAGCTGTACAAACAGATCTTGTGCAATCTCTGCACAGCCCAGGACTTACTAAGCTGCTGCGATCGCTTCAGCCTGTCTGGGACCGGAATTGATGTCAGGAACCCTCCCTGAAAATGCTTGGTCACGCCTGCGTTTTTCCAACCACTCCCTAAAAATGGTCAGTTACCACCCACAAACGCCTTCTTCCTGTCAATCTCCTTGCAACCGCCCATGTGAATGCATTCTTTGCACAAAGCAATTGCTGAGAGGCAATATGCTTTGTACCCGTGCGACGTGCCTGCACATTGTGGTGCATACGCATGCTCAGTTTAGACCTGATTACAGGATGTACGAAAATGCAGCCTAGCGATTAGGTCTGATTTAGCCCCTTGAACTCTCCTTGGGAATTGGTGATAGTTCTGAATGTACAGTTGGTTCCTGTCCCTTAACAAATTTCATTTTTTAACTCTTCTATGGGGATGAGGGCTTACATGGTCACTATGAGACGCAGAACCACCAGTCATAAACACAGGCCAAGGTCTTAGCCTTTCCTTGCCACTTCGTGTAGTGAATGGCATATTGTCAATTTTACGTTTCTCGACAGCTAACTTTACTGTAATTGTTTTATTTATCACCGAAAAATATTGCTTCTTTGATTTTACATGCCCTCTATGCAATTGGGCATCGGCCTTAGCAGATGATGTTGATGGACTTGCATTGTCAATGTCATGACTAGTGGCAACGGCTTCAGCACTAGTAGTAGGAAGGGGTTCCTGATCTTTCAATTGTTTGTCCTCCATTTCTATTAACACGAAGTGGGGTACAGCAACATTGTCACACAAATTAGTCAGAAATATATATAATAATTACACACTGTGGTTAACTTCCCGTCAGCGTCGCACAAATAAGTCAGAAATTTATATATAAATTACACATTGTGGTTGACTTCACTGACAGTGTCACACAAATGAGTCAGAAATATGTATAAGTGTTTTTTATATAACACCCCGGTGGTTACAGTGTCACACAAATAAGTCAGAAATATATATAATAACTACACACTGCTGTTGACTTCACCTATAGCGTCGCACAAATTAGTCAGAAATATATAGAATAATTACACATTGTGGGTGACTTCACCAACAGCGTTGCACAAATGAGTCAGAAATATATATCATAATTACACACTGCAGTTGACTTTACCAACAGTGTTGCACAAATGAGTCAGAAATATGTAGAAGTATTTTTTATATCACACATCGGTGATTACAGTGTCGCACAAATGAGTCAGAAATATATATATAATTACACACTGCAGTTGACTTCACCGACAACATCGCATAAATGAGTCAGAAATATATATAATAATTATACACTGCGTTTGATTTCACCTAAAGTGTCGCAAAAATGAGTCAGAAATATGTAGAAGTATTTTTTATATCATACACCGGCGATTACAGTGTCGCTCAAATGAGTCCGAAATATATACAGTATAATAATTACACACTGCAGTTGACTTCACCGACAGTGTTGCACAATATGTTTGTAAGTAGGAAATAATTTACTGTGGTCTACCAGCAGTGTCACAGTACTTATGAAAAAAAATATATATAGTACACTGGGGTACAGCACAAACCCCAAAAATATATATTTTTTTAATTATAATTTTAGGCTTTTTGTTTTAAGCTTGTATTATTTTAATTTTACACTTCGGCAGAGACCCCGGATGGATGGAAAGATCACCCCTTTCAGATACAGCAGGCAGAGAGAGCACCTCTTTTTTTGATACAGGATATAGACAGAGCACTCCTTTCAGATACAGCAGGCAGAGAGATCACCCCTTTTTCAGATACAGCAGGCAGATCACCCCTTTCAGAGAGAGCACCCCTTTTTCAGATACAGCAGACAAAGAGAGCACCCCTTTTCCTGGTACAGCAGACAGAGAGAGCACCTCTTTTTCAGATACAGCAGACAGAGAGAGCACCCCTTTTCTCATATACACCAGACAGAAAGAGCACCCCTTTCATTTACAGCAGACAGAGAAAGCACCCCTTTCAGATACAAAAGCAATCCTTTCAGATACAGCAGACAGAGCACCTGCCCCACGCCACGCCAGACACAGTACTGGAGATGTACACGTCCGTCCAGTACACTTTCCAAAGCCAGAGTGAAGGTGGCACCGATTCGTGGGACTTATATAAAATCCAAAACCTGTGAGAATCCAACAGTGGGTAGATAACATTCAGCCTCGCTTCGAGATCCTAGTAAGGCGGGAAGTCCCGAGCCGGACTCGGGTCACAGCTCAGATCGTAAAGTTCGAGGGGGTTGAGTTCCTCGGGACCCAAACCCGCTCATCCCTAGTGTAAATCTGGCTGTGTGTAAATTGGTGGAATGTGCAGTTTCATTTTATACTGTAGGTTTAAGATTTGTTTCTGTTTGCCCTTAACCATGTATTATTTGGGTTCCCGAAGGAAACATAAATTTGAGTGGACATTCCCAAAGGTGCTTCGGCATAAGGATAGGGTGGATGGCAGGACCCTTCCCAAACTTTTGTCCTTACTCCTGTTTGGCCTACAGAGGGAGCCTCACTTATCTAGCCTTCTCTGCTGCATCCAGGTGCACCAAGGTTTATTAGCATAAGCATTTAATCTATTGTTCTCAGCTGCAATACAGTACAGAGAGAACAATACAGCAGGGGATTAAGTCTGACTGCCCTGACTGAGTTAATCCTATTAAAAGGATAGATGAGCATGGCTCCATCTGTATCTCCCTTAACGACACTGGTAAACAGGACACATGTCCCACATTGCAGATTAAATATTTTATCCCAGTTTTTTTGGAGGAGCTGTGACCACACCTCCTGGGTTTGGCTATGCCCCCTCCCCCCAGTACCAGTGCCCTTGTCAGCTCTTGGTGGCCCTGTGTGGAATATTTGTGCACTATATAAATAACTGTTAATAAATAAATATATAGATTTTTGAGCTCACTTCAAGAAGCAAGACAAAGAATATCAACACAGTTGTTGGTCATTTTGGATCCTTCTGTAATGTCCTCCTTTCTCACACAAACCTCAGGACTGACAAAGAATCTTGAACAAGGGTTCATGTAGCACCTATTCACACCATACTTTAGTCCAACCTGGTTCTTAATCTTTCACACAAAACTGTCTGTCTTGTGAAACAGGGTTGCCATGTTGCTACTGTACATCATTGCAACGTCACCCAGAGCCTCTGATCAACCAATGTTGTATTTTTAATGTACCAATTTATATCAAAGAGCTGCTTGTAACATCAGTAAACCTATAGCATTTATTGTCCTGGTGTTTGATGGCAAGTTGACAGAAAATTATGTCGGTAGTTACATGGTGATGCAGAATGACTCACATTCCTAACTAGTAAAAATGACAAAACAAAATTTATGTAACTATTTCTGCATATTTTTGGTAAGTCACCCATATGCTTTATTATTTTTAACCACTTAAACTATAATAATAAATAAAGACACGGACCACTGTATATATTGGAAAATTTGAGGTCGCATCCAAATGTATTAAATCAAATTAGAATTGTAAACGAACTAGATATACTGTCACAGGAGTAGGTGTTTGTGCACTCAAGGTTACTGTGAACTAGGTTCTCTGGAGATGAACAGAACTGGGAGGAGAGCTGAAGAAGTTGAACCGGACTGGTTACCGGTGAAACTGAGAACCTTGCTGGTTACCGGTATAACTGGAACGCAACTGTAATCCAGGCTGGTACCAGATATAACTGGAAAGGGATGAGACTGAAGAATACTGCAGCTGTGTCTTTAAGATGTGACTGATGAATACTGCGTCTGTGGCTTTAAGATGAGACTGAAGAATACTGCAGCTGTGTCTTAAAGATGAGACTGATGAATACTGCAGCTGTGGCTTTAAAACGAGACTAAAGAATACTGCGGCTTTGGGACGAGACTGAAGAATACTGCGGCTGCGGATTTAAATCGAGACTGAAGAATACTGCGGCTGTGTCTTTAAGATGAGACTGAAGAATACTGCAGCTTTAAGATGAAACTGAAGAATACTGCATCTGTGGCTTTAAGACAAGACTGAAGAACACTGCGGCTGTGGATTTAAGATGAGACTGAAGAATACTGCGGCTGTATCTTTAAGACAAGACTGATGAATACTGCAGCTGTGTCTTTAAGACGAGACTGAAGAATACTGCGGATGTGGCTTTAAGATGAGACTGAAGAATACTGCAGCTGTGGCTTTAAGACAGGACTGAAGAATACTGCAGCTGTGTCTTTAAGATGAGACTGATTAATACTGCAGCTGCGTCTTTAAGACGAGACTTGATATAACTGGTAACACAACTGTAATCCAGATTGGGTAGCGAAAGACCAGAGTTTTACAGGAACCAAAGTAAAAGTGCTACCTTTTAGCGAGCTCAGCTGCGACGCTCACACAAAGCTGTGTGACACAAGGAACTTGCCGTTTCTGTAACACAAGTCTCCTGACTTATACTTTCTGGTTCTTGGTCATTGGTGAACAGTCAGGTGATTCAGAGAGTCTCAGGCTGGCACAGGATTGGATAGCTTCAGGTCAGGTGATCAGACCCGGTCATGTCAGTACTCCAGGTTAGGCTCCGATGTGGAGTGAGGCCTAGCAGGCAAAAAAAAAAAACACTGAATCCTGAATTTCTGGGGGGGGGGGGGAAACAGAGGAAGCTGCCTTTTAGGCCTAAACTCCAGAATGAACACAGTGATTACTGATTACTTAGAGGAATTCCTACACAGGTGGCTAATCAATCAGGATACGCTGAGGTAAGCCCCAGAATATGAGAAATACAGTCAGGATCGTGACAATTCCAACATAAAAAAATCTTGAAAGAACAAATTGTAACCTTAATGTCCGGTGGGATCCCAAAATGGCAAGAGGCAGATGAAAACCTCTGCCAGCTTGATATAACCTAAACAAAACCCGCCTACACACAATCTCCTAACTGGCTAACTCTTTGACAACTCAACAGCCCCAATAGACCAATTTCAACAAAAAACCTGTTCTACCCAGTTTTGCTTCAAGTAAAAATTAGGGTACTTACTGTACATTCTCTCAAACATATGCAGGCTTTTCGGATCTTTTATTCTGAACCAACAGCATAATTCATTTGTATCGCAATTTCTCATTATTGGTGAAATTAAAATTTGAGTCATTCATTACTGATTTATTTGTTATATACTGTACACATCGATAACAGCTGAGATGAAGACCCTGGAAAATGGATGTAATATTCGATGTAGCAGTCCTTTAACTAACAATCTGCAGATGTTTGCCCAGAAACCAAAGGCAATGCTCTGCAAAAAGGCACTGGGAGTTTTGTAGATGTTTTAAAACACTAAAGCCAATATACCAATTTTTTTAAAATATTGAAATGAGGAGGGTAGAGGCTGGGTACTATTAAATAAAATTCTGACTTAACCCCTTATATGCTTATGTACTGTACCTCCAAATATTTCCCAACCAAACATTTGATCCAAAGTTTTCAAAGTTGAACAATATTCAGCATAT
This sequence comes from Pseudophryne corroboree, assembly GCF_028390025.1. Lineage (NCBI taxonomy): Eukaryota > Metazoa > Chordata > Amphibia > Anura > Myobatrachidae > Pseudophryne > Pseudophryne corroboree. The sequence continues at coordinate 222,954,455 of NC_086450.1, forward strand.
ATTCAACACCAGTCCTATCCAAAACCCCAGCAAAGCCAATGCTTCAAATCAATGATAAATAGTTATTTTCCACACAGCTTATGCTGCCCATACATTAGGACGACTTGCATTAGATGCGAGCTGTCCTATGACCTTCCCGGCGTGCAATAGATTGTACGGTTCTTTTGCATTGTATGATCTATCGTACTTCCGCAATTGCTGGCGGCCGGGATCGTCTGATCATATGTGCAGCACATGTGATCAGTAGATGTGATGTACGACCCGCAGGGCCACTCATCACATTGTATTCGCATCCAAAACATGCACAATGTGCATGCCATGGGTCGAATGATGGGTCGATATCGTGTATTCGTACACGATATCGACCTAGTGTATGGACAGCATTAGACATTTTTGCATATTGGTGGTCCTTCCGAGTTGTTCGCTCGTTGACGATTTTCGCTATGCTGCGATTTGTTGCTAAATGCGCATGCACATGGTACGCTAAAAACTAAAAACTTAGCAGTTTTGCTGTTGATCGTGCGGCGCTTTTCAGTCGCACTGCTGATCGGTGAGTGATTGACAGGAAAGGGGCGTTTCTGGGTGGTAACTGAGCATTTTCAGGGAGAGTGCTAAAAAAAATGCAGGCATGCCAGGTAAAAACGCAGGAGTGGCTGGAGAAACGGAGGAGTGGCTGGCCGAAGGCAGGGCGTGTTTGTGACGTCAAACCAGGAACTAAACGGACCGAGCTGATCGCAATCTAGGAGTAGGTCTGGAGCTACTCAGAAACTGCAAGAAAATATTTAGTAGCAATTCTGCAACTCTTTCGATCTCTAATCTGCTAAGCTAAGATACACTCCCAGAGGGCGGTGGCCTAGCGTTTGCAATGCTGCTAAAAGCAGCTAGCGAGCGAACATCTCGGAATGAGGGCCATTGTACCACCGGGCATTTTCTCATCTAAATTTGTGCACAACTGTTCATGGATATCTATAAACTAATCAACTGAAGACACTGTGTTAAATATTTATTTGTCACAGTCACAAAATGGAATAACAAATAAATGTGAAAACACATTACAAGGAATATTGGACACACTGTATGAGTATAAAGAAAAACAATTTCATTTATATATTCAGAATATTCATTAGTTGCCACATCTTTATCTGAAATTCCTTTATTGAATATTTTATTGTTGAATCACGTTTTTTTCTTTTGAAATTTCACCTTTAATTTACAACAATTTCTTCTTTACATGAAAGTCAGAATTTTTTATAATTCTCAAAAATCACCCCTGCGTGTTTTGCATTTGACATTACGGGAGACAATTTAGCAGTCACAAGGAACAATAACTCTAAGAATCACAAAGGGAGCAGCAATGTTTCAAGCAGACACACTGTGAACTGTAATTCTCCCCTGTGTCTTTGTGTAACTGGTTCCAAGCGCACAGCACTGCAGACACTACAAAACAATTTATTTCAGCTTACAAAAGCCCTCACATGATGCTCTGCAGAGGAAAAAAGTAAAATAGTACCTTTTCCTGTTAACTCTAAATTCTCCTTACTATAGATATTCCCATTACTCAATATATGTAGGGGTGAATGTGCACATTGTAATCAAAATGTTCGTATTTAAATTAAGTAACTCAATAATCTAAACTACAGCAAGAAGCGACGCTGTTATTGTAATACGTTTGGCCTACTTGGAGGGTGAATTTCATTGAGGCTTATTAGGTTACAATAATTACAATACATAATTTAAAATTGATCTAATTTTACATCATACTGTACGTCACAGCTGCTCATTTTAAATGTTCTCTAAATTAAACTATGTTAGCTTATATAAAAGAATTGCTGGCAACATCTTTAAACAGCTTTAATTGCCCTGGAATTTAACAGCAAATTGCCAGAAAATGATTGCGATAGATTTACATGGTAGTGTCTGCAGAATGGCCCAAACCCCTTAGTAGTACAATATATAAAACAAAATGTATACAACTTTTTCAACACAATTTTGGACATATAATTACATACTGCAAATAACATAGCCCACTGACATCATTGTTCTACATTAACATGTAAATTGATGTTTGAGACATCATCAATATTGATGTATCTGTTGTATAGACATTAGTTACTGTATGTGCAAGTCCTCAAAGCAGAGATGAAAGCTTAGGAGAAATGATGCAAACATCTGCAAAGTAGAGTAGAGTGTACTCATTTTCTACAGATGGTTGTCCAGAAAGCAAAGGATTTGCTCTAAACGAAAGAACCAACACCACTGTCAAAATGTACTTTTGCAGATATTAGAGATCTTTAAGGGGTTCTGTAACCATTGCAAAGTGAGAGGATGCACATGAGTGCTGCTAAAATTAAATCTAAGTTTACTCCTCATAATTGCTGAATTAAGAGCAAGGTGTAGGAAGAGTTGCGGAAATATGAGCTCATGTAATTAAGGCCTTCATATTTATTTATTTGTTTACTTGTTTGTTGCTGTAATTATAGCTTTATACAAACATTTTATGGTTTTCAAGTTTAAACAAATTAAAATTTTACTTTCAAAACCAAGAACTGCTGTACTTACACATTTATCATGTGGGAATACCTCCGCACATGCACATTTTCATCCCAGTCATTGCGGTGTTAAGGTCACCCATGATTTATTTGCCAAAGTAACCTCATTATAAACCAACTTTCCAACTGTCAGACTCTTTTTTTCTTCATCTGTATTACTGAAGGGCTCCTACAAAAGCAGCCCTGTGGCCCTTTTTTATTAGATTTTCTACATAGATCCGTTCTATCCCTTCCGCTAGATGAGACTCTTGGAATTTTTCAGAGGCTTTGTTTGGTAAAGTCACACGAGCACCTGTCTAATGTCCCCAACTTTTGGCTTGCACACAGTAGGTAAGTATTATCAGGGGCGCAATCAACAGCAGCCGGTAAGGGAAGGGTCAGTTCCCGTGTGGGTATATAACAAAAAGTAAAGTGTGTATACCACGGCTTGTAATATTAAAAATATATAAAACAATTTATTAAAATTACACACAACATGTGTAATCAGAAATTCGTGAATATTAATATATATCACCAATTCTCTGTGCTGGTGTAGCTTGGTTGCCAAAGGCCTCAACAATAAGGCTGGCTAGGACTCATAGATACATTCAGTCATTGGAAAAGTAGCATCACCAGATGTCAGACTAAGCAAAGTTTTGAGGTTAAATTGATAGATACCGGTAGGCCAAGGTAATGGTGCAGTCCCCTTATTTTCTCAGCTAGGAAAGAGTTCTCTGTGAAGCTGGACACAGAGAACTCTTTACAAAATTTAGTATGGCTACGATCAGTTACTCAGACATGCGGGGGAACGCCCAGCACAGGGCTAGTCCGCCCTACATGTCTGGCTCTGCCTCCCCCCACACACACACAGGTACAAAAGCATTGCACAGTAACAATACTTTTGTACCTAAAGAGTAGCTCCCTTCCAGCGCAGCTACTGCGCACTGGCAGGGAGCTACCCATTGCTGTCTGGGTCGCAGCGGCTGTACGTGATGTCACGCAGCCGCCGCGGCCTGCCCCCCACATGGTCCGGCATGCCTGCATTGCCCGGACCACACCCCTAAAATTACATCCCAATGCCGCCGGCCCGCCCCCTCCCACCCAACGACCTCCTCTGCCTGTCATTCAGGCAAGGGCAATCGCAGGGCTGAGATGGCCATCGGCTGTCTGGCATGCACCGGCGCACTGCAGTGCCAGCGCATGCGCAGTTCAGACCTTATCGGCTGCTGTGCAAAAACGCACAGCAGCGAACAGGTCTGAATTAGTCCCTCAGACTCCTTCCTTTTTTCTTTTTCTTCTTTCATTCTACTTTTGATTAATTAAATTCTGTAAGTGAAGTTTCCCTACCCACATTGGATGCACATCACAATATCACCACATTCAAGAATCTCAGAGCGCCTTGGCCTTATTCATACCTTGTCAAATTGTGGTAGTGTACTGTATCTTGAGGAGGGAATGGGCTGCTGATATGATATGGGCTGCTGGAGACAACCAATCCAGCTATACCTATTGAGAGCTGTTAATATGTTTTTCCTCACCTCATTTGATATATTTACAATTTTTTATTAATTTAACATTAATATGTCAGACTGCAATTTTACCTGGTCATTAGGCTGACAGTCAGTAGGTCGACCACTAACGGTCGCCATGCATTAGGTCAATATGGTCAAAAAGTTGACATGGCAATAGTCAGCACAACATATGGTCGACATGAGTTTTTTTTTTAAAACATGGATTATGATTGGGAATAGTAACCTGTGCTGAGAGCAACATTAGCAGAGTGTGGCATCTTTGTGAGCCATGCAAGGGGACATGGTAGATTTATTGGGGTTCCTGGTGGTTGGACAGAGAAAACAACACCAAAAACCATTAAAAATCTCATGTCAGCCATTTTCTGTGACAACCATTTTAGTGTCAACCTTTCTACCATGTCGACTTTATACCCATGTCAGCCTTTTGGGGTCATCCCAGACCTTGTCAACCTTTTCACTGTTGACCTAATGATCCACACTCGACTGCAATATGAGGTTCCATGATCAAATAAAGGGACTAGGCTGTAGCTGACTCTCCAAGGTATTTCTAATAGCCGTATTAATGTACAGTAAGGGATGTGTTATTAACGTACTTTCATTTTCATTTTAAAAATGAAACTGGAATGATGACTTTCAGAATTCACCAGGTATATGATGACATGAGAACTCACCATTTATACAGATACTATTTATTTATGCACTTCATGCAAATATTTGTATAACATTTGTTTTATATAAATATTAAATAATGTGGTTTGTACATATATTGATGTCAGTTGTGTGTGCTGTGATGCAAGTACACATGGTTCTTTGATTTATATGACAATAGCGGTAGCTCAGTTTGACGCAGTCTGGATTTCAATCAATTGATTTATGTTCTTTTACCTGAGCTCCCTGTTGACTCTGGGGACTGAAAAACTATTTGCTGTTCAAGATGAAATTCAGGAAACAAACAATTTCCTAGAATGAAACAACAAAACAAAACATTGGCTGTGAATAAAAAGTTACAAATGTTTCCTGTGTTTTGCTTAGTGCAGTAACATGTTGACATTGCATACTTTTGTCATATTAATATCATCTAATGCATTTAATAGTGATAGCATGTTCTTGGATAACATACAATAATACCATTTTCTCATGTATCATGTGAAATATAACTGCAAGTATTGTATTTTACTGTTAAACATTTAGAAATGGTTACAAATATTTACTTTGGCCTGTAACATGTGTGTTCTGTTACAATTGGTAATCCTAAAATGAATAATAATAATAATAATAATAATAATAATAATATAACCCTGGTTAGGGGTAAGGAGATGTATAAAAATGGATATAGGTAGATTGTGAGGGGAAAGTATGATAAATTCATACAGTATATTTACACATCAAATTATACTATTTCACCTAAGACAGCATATGGCATATATATATATATATATATATATATATATATGTCAGGATATATAGATATAGTATACACTGCATATATTTTACATTGTATGACTTTGTATACAAATGCACTATATATACCTAGAGGTGCTATATATACACAGTTATGTAAAGTAAATTTGTTAATGTACACAGTGGTAGTCAGTGCTGTGGGGAAGGTTCTGGACGTCCTCGTGCTCCTAGCTGTCAATCGACCAGTGGAATGATTGCCAGTGGGAGGGGCCTATCACCCAGAGGGCGGGATGTACTAAAGTAAAAATGCGGTAAAACCCCCGTTTTCGGGGTTTTACCGCATTTTCATATGTACTAACCCCCGTCCGCTGCGTTTTCGCGGCTGAGGGTGTCGCCATCAAAAGATGGCTATACCCTATAGAAGCCTATGGGCTTCTTACCGCCGCTGTGACAATTGGAGCATCAGAGCAGCGGGGGGTGCGGGGCCGGGTGTCGCCGTCAGCAGGATGTGTGGGGCATGGGCACAGCTGCCGAGTCCTCCCCCACTCCCCCGCCCCCCGGTATCTGTCATCTGCCGGTCTCATGCTTACCTTATCTGCTGCCCTCGTCTGTGCCGTCTCCTGACCCCGCCGGGCCCCCTCTCCCCTCTGCTATATTGCTATTAACGCTACCCGGCTGCAGGGAGGAGGTGCCTGGGACAGCCGGAGACTCCAGAGAGGTGACGGTGATCCCCCGCATACCCCCCTCACAGGTATCGTGGGGGGCCTCCGTCACCGCATTGCGATGTTAATCGCATATGTTAGTACATATGCAATCAACATCACTGCGGTAGGTGGCGAGGGGCGGAGATGTATTTTAATACATCCCGCCCAGAGTGAGATGGGGTGATTGCCAGTGGGTGGGGGCCTTACCTCATGGCAGGGTATAAAAGAGCTGTCAGTTACAGCTGACAGCCAGTCTCGCGATACCTCCCTCCAGAGCTCACCTCCCCTTTGAACTGGCTGCGAGGGCTTTAAACATCTGTGCTGTGGACAGGCAGCCAGGCACAGGGGGGTGGAGCTAGAGAGGGTGCTGCTGGCCACCACTGAGAATCTGTTGACAAAGCCCACGTCCGTATTCAGAGCCATAGGCTGCCACTGAGCTCAGGGTTGTCTTTTCGTATAGGCTCAATGGGCCATTGCCCAAGCGCCCGAGGAGTATAAGAGCTCTAGACTGATAGCTGAGGGTCTCCTTTTCCCAGATTTTTGACAATCGGCCCAGGGAAACCAGTGATATCAGACTTCAAAGCAGTGGTCCCCATCCAAGCCTGTTAATTGCTCTTCCCAGCCAGATATCTCTGGTTCTGTCTGATGTAGAGTTTTTTTGAGGGTATAATCCAAAAGCTGGAACCCTCCCCTTTCGGTCGACACAGGCAGCTTGTCTCTATTATGCCTAGAACCAGAGCTATAAGCCTTCCAGCAGCTGGTCCCTGCTCCAGCTCCACATGCCTGCTATGCAGTTTTATATTTTTGTCGGTGGATTGCTCTGGCTCTTGAACTGAAACCCCAAGTCCCCAGTACCTCCTGAAAGGTGGGACACTCAAGCTTTTTATTCCATTGAAAGCTAAGAAATCTATTTCCAGGAACTGGAGATATCTGCTGTCAAACAAGCTGCCCTCCCACCAGAAAATGATGAATATTAAGCCCACTCCACTAGCCACCCTTCCCCTGCATATTAAACACCCCTTACCACCCTGGAAGTCATGTACTGGGGACTTTTCATTCAGCCCAATGCCCCCTTGTACAGTTTAGTGTACTCCCACCAGCTGTGCAGTAAAGGAGTAATTAGCAGAAATTACTGGTCCAGGTCCTACATGCTGACCGGAGGATAGATCATCCCCTACTGACAGCGAGACATCAAAAATGCCACTGACAGCACTCCCCACCCCTACCACTGTAGGATGAGTAGGGGCCTCAGTGCATTGCTTTGCCCAGGGGCCTACACTGCTGTTAAGATGGCCCTGGCTGAGCTGTAGACATGCCTGCAGCCAGGAGCAGGAGAAGTTTGTAGATCAGCACCGTTGCTCCCAGAGGATCCACACTAGTCTGTGTGGATCCTCTGGGAGCAACGGTGCTTATCAGGCAGCAGCAGTGAGAAATGCCTCAGCACTAACAGCCATTCGGCTGCAATGATAGAATAGGCTGGGACTAAAAGCTATGGAGGTCAGCGGCTGAGTGACAGCTGAGAGGAGGAGAACACTGTCAGAGAAGGGGACCTGGCTGTAGCTGAACTCCAGTCCTGTGGGTGGTGAGAATACTCCTCTGCACATATATACAGCCAGTAGGAGGAGTCGAGGGAGCAGCCAGAGATATAGTTGGTTGAGTAGTGTACAACAGCTGGTAGCTAGGTGACCAATTAAGGAGTCAAAGGGAGGATCTAGGGGGAGTGGCCACAAGCGGCAGTGGCAAGTGCATGAGTACAGTCTATGGTGGAAGTGACCACAGCATGGAGTCAGGCTGTATGCCTGCCTATATACTGTTAACGGCTCATCCGTCTACATACAAGGGGTCCAATACTGCAGCATAACAGACAATACTAAATATGCTGTAGTACTGTAATTACTCCCTTTGGATGTTTATGTGCTGTCTACACACATCTTGATGTTACTAAGCCCAGTATAGACTAGTGAAGGCATGTAAAGAGAAATATACCTAAGTCTCCTACAGACAGATTAAAGGGAAAATACGTATATGCAGATAATATAGAGCAGCTATATAAACCAATTGCTGGACTTTATCATCTGTGGAATAAATCAATACAAGAGGATGGATACCTGTGTAAATGACAAAGGACATCTGTAATACAACACAGACCATAAAGGATGGTAGCTGATGTAGTTATTTTAACCTACTGTACTGCTAATAGAGCCATTGCATTTTGGGGAATTTCAAGTGAATTGGATACCATTATCCCAGAATGTTACTGCTAGGATAGGTTTGCGGCCAGAAATATATCAGGAACTCCTGTAGCTGCTGTTGCGAGTTTTACTCTTAGTATTGAAATTAGTTTAGGGAAACAGAGGGCACTAAGAACATTGCAGTGTAAGGAGTAGTAGTTGCCGGGCACTATCTAGGTATTTTATTGTTACTCCAAATTATGTATGTATATATATATATATATATATATATATAGTGGAGGTATCCTTCCCCACCTGTGGCTCAGGTGTTAGCAGCGAAGAAAATGAGGCGGCACTCCATGGACTTATGCAAAGAAAATTTTTGTATTCAAAGTATAGTGACAACAAGTAACATCGTGTCCAAAAAAACAAAATGCAGGTATCTTACAACGTTTCAAGGCATGGCAGACTTTTCATCAGGTAAGTAAACCCTGGTGCTGTGGAAAACAGAATATAAAGAACCAAACCAAACCAAGAGACACTCACCTGTTAAATAGCGTGGAGTGCAGGAGAGAGGTGTTCCCGGCGTCTGTGACCAGGACTTCCGGGTGAGTCACGTGAGCGGCTCACCAGTGACGTGTTGCGTTGCTAAGCAACGTGTACATAAAGTAGCAGGCGCCGGGAAAGCCTGTCAGTCACATGAGTTAGCTACACTTTTGCTGGGTACTGCATGCAAATACATGCCTCCATTCACTTTATTTTTCTACTTCACTGACAGGCTTTCCCGGCGCCTGCTACTTTTGTGGCCCCCATGTATGCTAATACGTACATGTCCATATTGGAGAAAACATTGTTTTTCAATCGAGAAGTGAGAGATCGAATAGTGTTTTATAAACGCTATATCGACGATGTAATCTTGTTTTGGAATGGTACACATGCAGACTTTGGTAGGACATATCAATAGGTTGGACTATCCCATAAAATTCAGTTACACTATAAGTCGTGAAGAGATCTCATATTTAGATGTTAAGATCAGAGTGGATGATGACAATAAGATTTGCATCTATACTAAGGCAACGGATAGAAACACTCTATTAAGAGCAGACAGTTACCATCCCCAGTCGACCATCAATAGTCTTCCCTATTCCCATTTTTTGAGGACGAGAAGAATAACGAGTGATGATAATCTACTAGATCAGAGTTTAGATGTAATGACTAAAAAATTCAGAGCTAGGGGCTATAGTGATGATGTTTTGAAATCTGCAAGAAGTAAAGCTAGATGTATACCACGGGTGGAAACCCTTAAAAAGGACCATTAAAAATAGTTCTGACAAAACTCTGAATGGGGAACACAGATATACAGTGGCCCATAATAAAATCAGAGAGACGAGCATGAATCTTTGGCCAGTAATACAGAACAAGATCAATAGTCTAAAATATACCAAAATCAGACATTGTTATCAGAGAGGGAAGAACATTCGAGATTGGACGGTACACTCAGACATTACTAGGCAATTATAAATGAAATATGGAAATATGAGGAGGAGTAATGGTTGTTTTAAATGTACATGATGTACCACCTGCAGCCATATGATATCGGGCAAATATTTCCTTCATCCGCATACTGGCCATAGATATGAAATCCGTCACACCTTAACATGTACAAGTTCATATATTATTTATCTTATCAAGTGCCCTTGTGGGCTATGCTATGAAGATAAGACCATACGCTCCTGTAGGGAATGTATGGCGCTGCATAGATCAGCCATAAGAGCAGCCATTAATGGTAAGGGCTCAGATCAGCCAATTGCGAGACACTTCAAAGAAGCGAGACACAATATTGCCAGTTTACGTTATATAATCATTGATCATATCCCTGATGATGGAAGACAGGGTGATCGACACAAAAAATTGCTCCAGTGTGAAGCCAAATGGATTCACCTATTAGATACAGTGAAACCAAGAGGCTTGAATGATCAATTGAATTTAAGTGTATTCCTATGAAATATAGGGGTCCTTAGATTCTAAGTTATAGTCTTATATTTAAGTAATTATCGCATTATTGACTCTTTATAACCATTCATACATAAACATGGGGAGTTCCGATTTGTTTTGAATTATTATGATGTTTTTAAATGTAACTGTCTCATCACTTGTCTTTGTATGGTGTTTTATTTACATAGACACAAAAGGGCGTCTGAACTAGAGATGTGCACATGAAATTTTTCGGGTTTTGTGTTTTGGTTTAGGGTTCGGTTCCGCGGCCGTGTTTTGGGTTCGACCGCGTTTTGGCAAAACCTCACCGAAATTTTTTTGTCGGATTCGGGTGTGTTTTGGATTCGGGTGTTTTTTTCAAAAAACACTAAAAAACAGCTTAAATCATAGAATTTGGGGGTCATTTTGATCCCAAAGTATTATTAACCTCAAAAACCATAATTTCCACTCATTTTCAGTCTATTCTGAATACCTCACACCTCACAATATTATTTTTAGTCCTAAAATTTGCACCGAGGTCGCTGGATGACTAAGCTAAGCGACCCTAGTGGCCGACACAAACACCTGGCCCATCTAGGAGTGGCACTGCAGTGTCACGCAGGATGGCCCTTCCAAAAAACACTCCCCAAACAGCACATGACGCAAAGAAAAAAAGAGGCGCAATGAGGTAGCTGTGTGAGTAAGATAAGCGACCCTAGTGGCCGACACAAACACCTGGCCCATCTAGGAGTGGCACTGCAGTGTCACGCAGGATGGCCCTTCCAAAAAACACTCCCCAAACAGCACATGACGCAAAGAAAAAAAGAGGCGCAATGAGGTAGCTGTGTGAGTAAGATAAGCGACCCTAGTGGCCGACACAAACACCTGGCCCATCTAGGAGTGGCACTGCAGTGTCACGCAGGATGGCCCTTCCAAAAAACACTTCCCAAACAGCACATGACGCAAAGAAAAAAAGAGGCGTAATGAGGTAGCTGTGTGAGTAAGATAAGCGACCCTAGTGGCCGACACAAACACCTGGCCCATCTAGGAGTGGCACTGCAGTGTCACGCAGGATGGCCCTTCCAAAAAACACTCCCCAAACAGCACATGACGCAAAGAAGAAAAAAAGAGGCACAATGAGGTAGCTGTGTGAATAAGCTAAGCGACCCTAGTGGCCGACACAAACACCTGGCCCATCTAGGAGTGGCACTGCAGTGTCACGCAGGATGGCCCTTCCAAAAAACACTCCCCAAACAGCACATGACGCAAAGAAAAAAAGAGGCGCAATGAGGTAGCTGTGTGAGTAAGATAAGCGACCCTAGTGGCCGACACAAACACCTGGCCCATCTAGGAGTGGCACTGCAGTGTCACGCAGGATGGCCCTTCCAAAAAACACTCCCCAAACAGCACATGACGCAAATAAAAATGAAAGAAAAAAGAGGTGCAAGATGGAATTGTCCTTGGGCCCTCCCACCCACCCTTATGTTGTATAAACAGGACATGCACACTTTAACCAACCCATCATTTCAGTGACAGGGTCTGCCACACGACTGTGACTGAAATGACGGGTTGGTTTGGACCCCCACCGAAAAAGAAGCAATTAATCTCTCCTTGCACAAACTGGCTCTACAGAGGCAAGATGTCCACCTCATCATCATCCTCCGATATATCACCGTGTACATCCCGCTCCTCACAGATTATCAATTCGTCCCCACTGGAATCCACCATCTCAGCTCCCTGTGTACTTTGTGGAGGCAATTGCTGCTGGTCAATGTCTCCACGGAGGAATTGATTATAATTCATTTTAATGAACATCATCTTCTCCACATTTTCTGGAAGTAACCTCGTACGCCGATTGCTGACAAGGTGAGCGGCGGCACTAAACACTCTTTCGGAGTACACACTTGTGGGAGGGCAACTTAGGTAGAATAAAGCCAGTTTGTGCAAGGGCCTCCAAATTGCCTCTTTTTCCTGCCAGTATAAGTACGGACTGTCTGACGTGCCTACTTGGATGCGGTCACTCATATAATCCTCCACCATTCTTTCAATGGGGAGAGAATCATATGCAGTGACAGTAGACGACATGTCCGTAATCGTTGTCAGGTCCTTCAGTCGGACCAGATGTCAGCATCAGCAGTCGCTCCAGACTGCCCTGCATCACCGCCAGCGGGTGGGCTCGGAATTCTGAGCCTTTTCCTCGCACCCCCAGTTGCGGGAGAATGTGAAGGAGGAGATGTTGACAGGTCGCGTTCCGCTTGACTTGACAATTTTGTCACCAGCAGGTCTTTAAACCCCAGCAGACTTGCGTCTGCCGGAAAGAGAGATCCAAGGTAGGTTTTAAATCTAGGATCGAGCACGGTGGCCAAAATGTAGTGCTCTGATTTCAACAGATTGACCACCCGTGAATCCTTGTTAAGCGAATTAAGGGCTCCATCCACAAGTCCCACATGCCTAGCGGAATCGCTCCCTTTTAGCTCCTCCTTCAATGCCTCCAGCTTCTTCTGCAAAAGCCTGATGAGGGGAATGACCTGACTCAGGCTGGCAGTGTCTGAACTGACTTCACGTGTGGCAAGTTCAAAAGGTTGCAGAACCTTGCACAACGTTGAAATCATTCTCCACTGCGCTTGAGACAGGTACATTCCACCTCCTATATCGTGCTCAATTGTATAGGCTTGAATGGCCTTTTGCTGCTCCTCCAACCTCTGAAGCATATATAGGGTTGAATTCCACCTCGTTACCACTTCTTGCTTCAGATGATGGCAGGGCAGGTTCAGGCGTTTTTGGTGGTGCTCCAGTCTTCTGTACGTGGTGCCTGTACGCCGAAAGTGTCCCGCAATTCTTCTGGCCACCGACAGCATCTCTTGCACGCCCCTGTCGTTTTTAAAAAAATTCTGCACCACCAAATTCAAGGTATGTGCAAAACATGGGACGTGCTGGAATTTGCCCATATTTAATGCACACACAATATTGCTGGCGTTGTCCGATGCCACAAATCCACAGGAGAGTCCAATTGGGGTAAGCCATTCCGCGATGATCTTCCTCAGTTGCCGTAAGAGGTTTTCAGCTGTGTGCGTATTCTGGAAACCGGTGATACAAAGCGTAGCCTGCCTAGGAAAGAGTTGGCGTTTGCGAGATGCTGCTACTGGTGCCGCCGCTGCTGTTCTTGCGGCGGGAGTCCATACATCTACCCAGTGGGCTGTCACAGTCATATAGTCCTGACCCTGCCCTGCTCCACTTGTCCACATGTCCGTGATTAAGTGGACATTGGGTACAACTGCATTTTTTAGGACACTGGTGAGTCTTTTTCTGACGTCCGTGTACATTCTCGGTATCGCCTGCCTAGAGAAGTGGAACCTAGATGGTATTTGGTAACGGGGGCACACTACCTCAAGAAATTGTCTAGTTCCCTGTGAACTAACGGCGGATACCGGACGCACGTCTAACACCAACATAGTTGTCAAGGCCTCAGTTATCCGCTTTGCAACAGGATGACTGCTGTGATATTTCATCTTCCTCGCAAAGGACTGTTGGACAGTCAATTGCTTGGTGGAAGTAGTAAAAGTGGGCTTACGACTTCCCCTCTGGGATGACCATCGACTCCCAGCAGCAACAACAGCAGCGCCAGCAGCAGTAGGCGTTAGACGCAAGGATGCATCAGAGGAATCCCAGGCAGGAGAGGACTCGTCAGAATTGCCAGTGACATGGCCTGCAGGACTATTGGCATTCCTGGGGAAGGAGGAAATTGACACCGAGGGAGTTGGTGGGGTGGTTTGCGTGAGCTTGGTTACAAGAGGAAGGGATTTACTGGTCAGTGGACTGCTTCCGCTGTCGCCCAAAGTTTTTGAACTTGTCACTGACTTATTATGAATGCGCTGCAGGTGACGTATAAGGGAGGATGTTCCGAGGTGGTTAACGTCCTTACCCCTACTTATTACAGCTTGACAAAGGCAACACACGGCTTGACAAATGTTGTCCGCATTTCTGGTGAAATACTTCCACACCGAAGAGCTGATTTTTTTGGTATTTTCACCAGGCATGTCAACGGCCCTATTCCTCCCACGGACAACAGGTGTCTCCCCGGGTGCCTGACTTAAACAAACCACCTCACCATCAGAATCCTCCTTGTCAATTTCCTCCCCAGCGCCAGCAACACCCATATCCTCCTCATCCTGGTGTACTTCAACACTGACATCTTCAATCTGACTATCAGGAACTGGACTGCGGGTGCTCCTTCCAGCACTTGCAGGGGGCGTGCAAATGGTGGAAGGTGCATGCTCTTCACGTCCAGTGTTGGGAAGGTCAGGCATCGCAACCGACACAATTGGACTCTCCTTGTGGATTTGGGATTTCGAAGAACGCACAGTTCTTTGCGGTGCTTTTGCCAGCTTGAGTCTTTTCATTTTTCTAGCGAGAGGCTGAGTGCTTCCATCCTCATGTGAAGCTGAACCACTAGCCATGAACATAGGCCAGGGCCTCAGCCGTTCCTTGCCACTCCGTGTGGTAAATGGCATATTGGCAAGTTTACGCTTCTCCTCCGACAATTTTATTTTAGATTTTGGAGTCCTTTTTTTTACTGATATTTGGTGTTTTGGATTTTACATGCTCTATACTATGACATTGGGCATCGGCCTTGGCAGACGACGTTGCTGGCATTTCATCGTCTCGGCCATGACTAGTGGCAGCAGCTTCAGCACGAGGTGGAAGTGGATCTTGATCTTTCCCTAATTTTGGAACCTCAACATTTTTGTTCTCCATATTTTAATAGGCACAACTAAAAGGCACCTCAGGTAAACAATGGAGATGGATGGATACTAGTATACTTATGGATGGACCAGCGACTGCCGACACAGAGGTAGCTACAGCCGTGGACTACCGTACTGTGTCTGCTGCTAATATAGACTGGATGATAATGAGATGAAATTAATATATATATATATATATATATAATATCACTAGTACTGCAGCCGGACAGGTATATATATTTATTATGTAATGACTGATGACGGACCTGCTGGACACTGTCAGCTCAGCAGCACCGCAGACTGCTACAGTAAGCTACTATAGTAGTATGTATCAAGAAGAAAGAAAAAAAAAACCACGGGTAGGTGGTATACAATTATGGATGGACCAGCGACTGCCGACACAGAGGTAGCTACAGCCGTGGACTACCGTACTGTGTCTGCTGCTAATATAGACTGGATGATAATGAGATGAAATTAATATATATATATATAATATCACTAGTACTGCAGCCGGACAGGTATATATATTTATTATGTAATGACTGATGACGGACCTGCTGGACACTGTCAGCTCAGCAGCACCGCAGACTGCTACAGTAAGCTACTATAGTAGTATGTATCAAGAAGAAAGAAAAAAAAAAAAACACGGGTAGGTGGTATACAATTATATATATATTATATACAATTATATATATATATATATATATATATATATATATATATATATATAAACTGGTGGTGATTAATTAAACTGGTGGTCAGGTCACTGGTCACACTATCAGCAACTTGCAAGTAGTACTCCTAAGCAGACAATCACAATATATATACTGGTGGTCAGAGTGGTCACAATGGCAGTGTGGCACTCTGGCAGCAAAAGTGTGCACTGTACGTTAAAATATGTACTCCTGCTCTCAGACTCTAACTGCTCCCCACTGTCTCCCCCACAAGTCAGATATACAGTCACACTATCACTTCAGCAAGTAGTAGTACTCCTCCTAATGCTCCCCAAAATTACTAAAGTAAATACTGTGTCTCTCTCTACTCTAGTCTCACTCTCTTCTCTATAAACGGAGAGGACGCCAGCCACGTCCTCTCCCTATCAATCTCAATGCACGTGTGAAAATGGCGGCGACGCGCGGCTCCTTATATAGAATCCGAGTCTCGCGATAGAATCCGAGCCTCGCGAGAATCCGACAGCGGGATGATGACGTTCGGGCGCGCTCGGGTTAACCGAGCAAGGCGGGAAGATCCGAGTCGCTCGGACCCGTGTAAAAAAAATGAAGTTCGGGCGGGTTCGGATTCCGAGGAACCGAACCCGCTCATCTCTAGTCTGAACCCGACCAATGGAGAAGCTTATGAAAGACACTGGGTGGATGTCTGGATGTGAACAAGCTCTGTCCTTAGGTTGAGCATGGCAACCAGTGTGGTTGTTAGCAAACACGGGTTGCTATGGCAACGCATGAGTGGCAGAAGCGGATGGAGAAGGATGTCACACCCGGAAGTAGGATCAGCGCGACCAGAGGTGGGAAAGAGCCCGGGGCGTCTGTGAAACAGGTAAAGGTATTTAAACTGTACACTGTAAAATATGCTTGTTGGAATGATTATGCTGCTTGAAAATGGCTAATAAAGCCGAAACGTTTCAAACGCCTTGCCTCATGGTGTAATGTAATTATGAAGTAGACCGCTGAGTGCCTTATGTTGGAAGACTTATATATATATAAAAGTTATTTATTATTGGTGATGCATGCATTATTTACAGTATATGTACATTTTGCTATCTTTGGGTTTTCCCAAGTAGGCCCCTTATTCCATGGCAAGACACATATACTTACTTGGACACTTTCATAATCAGGTAGCCCAAACATCCCATAGACTGGGGAGGGGGGGTTATAATAATAATAATAATAATAATAATAAAAAAAATATAATACATTTTAGCTTAATTTAAGATTGTTTGTGCGTGGCAGTTGTAGTTGACTGTAAATCTGCTTTCAAGAGCTTTGCATAGATTATAAATCATGTCTACTTGCATTGCAAGAGGGAGTCTTTTAGGATGGAGCAGATACTTGTAATTGGCAGATTGGGCTTTTCTTGGAAGTTGGAATCAGGAAATTCAGTTAATTTGTAAAAATTAGATTTGGTTTTACAGCCTGGAATAAAAAAATAATGTGTATATATGTGTATGTGTGTGTGTGGAGGGGGCGTCATATTTCTTGGATATTATGTAACTGTTCTGACCTTTCAGAGAGCACAAATTAGCCTCTCTGATGTGAGAAATAGTGACCATATTAGCAAAGCAGATTCTATGACAATGCAACCTCAGCTGGAAGGGTTCCAAGTAGAGATGTGCACCGGACATTTTTCGGGTTTTGTGTTTTGGTTTTGGATTCGGTTCCGCGGTCGTGTTTTTGATTCGGACGCATTTTGGCAAAACCTCCCTTAAGAATTTTTGTCGGATTCGGGTGTGTTTTGGATTCGGGTGTTTTTTTTTCAAAAACCCCTCAAAAACAGCTTAAATCATAGAATTTGGGGGTAATTTTGATCCTATGGTATTATTAACCTCAATAACCATAATTTCCACTCATTTCCAGTCTATTCTGAACACCTCACAATATTATTTTTAGTGCTAAAATTTGCACCAAGGTATCTGGATGACTAAGCTAAGTGACCCAAGTGGGCGGCACAAACACCTGGCCCATCTAGGAGTGGCACTGCAGTGTCAGACAGGATGGCATTTAAAAAAATAGTCCCCAAACAGCACATGATGCAAAGAAAAAAAAGAGGTGCACCAAGATCGATGGATGGAGGTCGCTGGATGGCTAAGCTAAGCGACACAAACACCTCATTATCACAGGAATTATTTGTTCTAATCAATGGTATTATTGGTCCAAATCACTGGAAGAAAATGACAAAATGACTGGAATTAAAAGCCATTATCACAGGAATTATTCGTTCTAATCAATGGTATTATTGGTCCAAATCACTGGAAGAAAATGACAAAATGACTGGAATTAAAAGCCATTATCACAGGAATTATTCGTTCTAATCAATGGTATTATTGGTCCATATCACTGGGAGAAAATGACAAAATGACTGGAATTAAAAGCCATTATCACAGGAATTATTCATTCTAATCAATGGTATTATTGGTCCAAATCACTGGAAAAAAATGACTAAATCACTGGAATTAAAAGCCAGTATCACAGGAATTATTTGTTCTAATCAATGGTATTATTGGTCCAAATCACTAGAAGAAAATGACAAAATCACTGGTATCAAATGGCAGTACCACTGGACATACACGGAAGTGTCAGACATGACAGGGACAAACCCACTGTTCTAACAATTGGCAGGGCTGATTAAACAAACAGCCAGGGGGAAACTCCTGAATCCAGTCTCTAACCCTGGGTAATAATTTTTATTACATGGGATATAATAATAATCACTAAGGCTCCCCTGTAGTGATGTAGAGGAGATTCCCCCCCCCTCAGTGGACCCCCACATGGGAGTCCATCCGCGTCACGCTGAGGACGCTAAGGGAGTTGAATCCAACCTCCGAACCCATGCACCTGTAGAGGGTGCAGACTTTTTGCTCTTTCTATGGCCTAGTCTCGTGCAGAAGTAGGCCCTCCCGAATTTTCCCGATCTTGCAGCCCAAGGGGACTGTATCAGAGAAGCAGAGTTACATCTTCTCACAGGTGGTGCTGCGGAAGGATTTGTATTCAGAGTGTCCCCAAGCGGTTTCTCACCTGCGAAGGGGAGGTACCTCTTGTATTAGGCATCTGCATTCCATTGGCGGATCCAGAGACCTCTGCGAGCCGCTACTGCCATGGAGGATGCTCTAGAATTCATCAGCCCAATGTCCCTCATGGCTTTCACCATGAATTTAGCTGAAACCTTTATGTGACCTAGAATCAAGACAACATCATCCTTATGGATTGTATCAAGGTCTTCTATTAAATTGTCTGACCATTTTAACATAGCTCTAGCTACCCAAGTGCATGCAATAGTGGGCCTAAGGGCGGCTCCAGTAGCCGTGTAAATGGATTTTAGAGTTGTCTCTATCTTGCGGTCAGTCGGCTCCATTAATGAGGCCGAGCCTGGTACAGGTAATGTAATTACCCCTGATAACCTGGACACCGAAATGTCCATTATGGGACTCATCTCCTTCTATCCTCCTCAGGAAAGGGATATGTCTTAAGTTCTTTATTGGGGATGTGAAAAAACTCTTCTGGGTTTAACCAGGATCTTTCAAATAGGGTATTCAACTCTTCCGAAACCGGGAATGTCACTAATGATTTTGCAGTTAGCATATAAGATTTTTCCTCTATTTGTATGGGTATTTCTAACACATCCCTAATGGCATTGATAAATTGCTGAATTTTATATTCCAATCTATCATAGTGCCCCCCTCTAACTTCTGTGTCGATCCCTGTGTCGGCATCGATGTCCACGTTGGCCTGCAAGACCTGTGTATCAGGAGCTGAGGGGGTCCTAGATGAAATGGACTGATCCATATCTAGATCATTCTTCGTAGCTTTTTTCCAGCAACTTAATAGAGAATGCCCTAATGAACTCTGAGGAATCTTATTTCGTAGGCTATCCAGCCATTCTGTCTCCATCCTAATGGGATGAAACCACTCAAGGCTATCTTGAGTACCTGGTACAGACTCCTCTGAGGAAGACACCTATACAACTTCAAAAACATTTTGTTCTGACATGACACTGACCAGTGATACTGAGCACTGTTCAGAATACTAGAAGTGACACGGAGCAGCAAGATACAGCAATGGGCTACTGTTCTGTACTACTATATTCTGGTCAGTGGTCACCACAATGCTGCAATGATAATAATGAGCACAGATATTGAGCACTGTTCAGGATAATAGAACTGACATGGAGCAGCAAAATACAGCAATGGACTACTGTACTGTACTACCATATACTGGTCCCCACAATGCAGCAATGATAATAATGAGCACAGATATTGAGCACTGTTCAGGATAATAGAACTGACACTGGGCAGCAAGAACAGCACTGGACTACTGTACTGTACTACCATATACTGGTCACCACAATGCAGCAATGATAATAATGAGCACAGATATTGAGCACTGTTCAGGATAATAGAACTGACACTGGGCAGCGAGAACAGCACTGGACTACTGTACTATACTACTATATATTGGTCAGTGGTCACCACAATGCAGCAATGATAATAATGAGCACAGATATTGAGCACTGTTCAGGATAATATAACTGACACTGGGCAGCGAGAACAGCACTGGACTACTGGACTGTACTACTATATACTGGTCACCACAATGCAGCAATAATTATAATGAGCACAGATATTGAGCACTGTTCAGGATAATAGAACTGACACGGAGCAGCAAAATACAGCAATGGACTACTGTACTGTATTACTATATATTGGTCACCACAATGCAGCACTGATACTGAGCACAGATATTGAGCTGATATTTAGCTGATATTGGGCTATTCATGCAGAGAACGTAGCCATGTCCTCTCGCTTTCTCAACAATGCACGAGTGAAAATGGCGGCGATGCGCGGCTCTTTATATGGAATCCGAATCTCGCAAGAATCCGACAGCGGGATGATGCCATTTTCCCCTGTTCGGGTTCTGCGTGTAAGGCGGGAAGAACCGAGGCTGCCTCGGACCCGTGTAAACCACGTGAATTTCGGGAGGGTTCGGATCTCAACGAACCGAACCCGCTCATCTCTGGTTCCAAGTTAAGTGAGTATGATATAGTCATAACATAGACCACACATATATTTATACCCACTGCTAACGTGGAAATACCACCCTCTGGAGGTTACATGTAAATCGTCGCCCAGTCAGTCTTGGCTAAATGTCAATCATGATTGATCATCTTCAATTTTCATCAATCATCGTTAATAGTGGAACCAGAGGCGGAACTACCGGCAGGGCAAGCAGTGCGTTGCACTGGGGCTCGCCTCTGTCCTGGGGCCCAAGCATGTAATGAGTCAAACTGACTCATTACATGCCGCTGTGCGCTGCGAGGAACCGCTGCCCGCAGCGCACAGCCGCCCACAGAGGAGAAGATCAGCGGCACGGACGGGGGAAGGAGGAGGACGGAGGTGAAGGAGGGAGCCGCAGCAGCGCTTTGTCATGACTAAGGTTTTGTGAACCCGGTGCTAGCGAAGTCTGCGCGGGCGACTGGAGGACTACATGAATACCACCACTGACCTGGTTTGGAAGTGTTGTGGACTCGGGGTCTCTTCCGGTGACTGGGAAGAGGAACCGCGGCAGAGATGGCCGAATCCAGGTTCTCCTCATGCAGGATGAGGTCGGCAGACAGGAAGCACGTGTGGGCGCTGAAGGTCTCCTGAAAGACAGAACTGGAAAGGCGCTGATGAATCAGTGAAGAATAACAGGTACAACTGTGCTAAAGGGCACGGGGTGCTTGGGGACACTGAGATGCTTGGAGACACTGAGGTGCTTGGAGACACTGAGGTGCTTGGAGACACTGAGGTACTTGGAGACACTGAGGTACTTGGAGACACTGAGGTGCGTAGAGGCACTGAGGTGCATAGAGACACTGAGGTGCGTAGAGACACTGGGGTGCGTAGAGACACTGAGGTGCGTAGAGACACTGAGGTGCGTGGAGGAACTGAGGTGATGGAAGCACGGAGATGCTGAGGCACGGAGGTGCTGAGGCATGGAGGCACGGAGGTGCTGGAAGCACGGAGGTGCTGAGGCACGGAGGTGCAGAGGCACTGAGGCACGGAGGTGCTGGAAGCACGGAGGTACTGAGGCACTGAGGTGCTGGAAGCACGGAGGTACTGAGGCACGGAGGCACGGAGGTGCTGGAAGCACGGAGGTGCTGAGGCACGGAGGTGCAGAGGCACGGAGGTGCTGGAAGCACGGAGGTACAGAGGCACGGAGGTACAGAGGCACGGAGGCGCTGGAAGCACGGAGGTGCTGAGGCACGGAGGTGCAGAAAGCACGGAGATGCTGAGGCATGGAGGTGCTGAGGCACGGAGGCACGGAGGTGCTGGAAGCACGGAGGTACTGAGGCACGGAGGCACGGAGGTGCTGAGGCACGGAGGTGCTGAAAGCACGGAGATGCTGAGGCACGGAGGTACTGAGGCACGGAGGTACTGAGGTACTGAGGCACGGAGGTGCTGGAAGCACGGAGGTACTGAGGTACTGGGATACGGGAGCTCTGGAGATCACAACCTTAGGGAGCTCAGCTAGAATGCTCACACATAGCTGTGTGTGACACAAGGAACTGGCCCCGTTTCTAACTCAGCCTCCTGATTTATACTTCCTGGTCCTTGGTGATTGGTGAGCAGGATTAGGTGATGCAGAGAGTCTCAGGCTGGCAGAGGATTGAACACCTCTGGGTCAGGTGAACAGTCACTGTCATGTGACTACTCTAGCCAAGGCTGTGATGTAGAATGAGGCCTAGCAGGCCGAGAGAACACTGAAGCCTGGACTTCTGCAAAACACAGGATGCTGGCTTTTAGACCTAAATTTCAGATTACTGAATTCAGCCTCACACAGGAGATCACCACAGGTGGAGCTAATTAACTATTACCTCTCAGGCAGAGAACTCAGGAAAACTCAGTGCTGACAAGCTGTTTAACTCCGTGAGTGAAAAGACACAGGATCCAGGACAGATGGCAGGGGTAAGTCACCAAATATAAAACCTACAGTCAGGATTGTGACAGTATCCCCCTCTTTAAGGGTGGACTCCGGACACCCATCTTGAATCTTAGAGGAACTTGAGAAATTCATACAGAAGAATTTAGGACCTCCGTTGATGCAGATTCCAAAGGTTTAGGACTAAATTCTTTAACTACAGCGTTACTAAAAGTCTGTAAGTCATGGAACACAGGATCATTACTCTCAAAGAGCATGTTGGCCCACTCCAAAGCCCTTCCTCTGAATGCCAGGAACAGATATCGAGTAATGTTGGAAGGAGTTACTGCACCTGAAGGATCAGACTCCATCCGAGAGAGAAATTGTTCAACCAGAGCGGCATATTGCAATAAATCTCCATCAAAGTAAATAGGTGGAAAACCATCAGACGAAAGCTTAGAGGATGAAACTGAAGAAAGCTTTGGCTGGACGAGTAGGACTGGATTGGATCCGAGGATACTTGAATTGGCTGGAGCCAAAGGAGACTGACCAGGCTGGTCCTGGAGTATTGCTGGACCGGCTGGAACCGTGACGGACTGACCAGGCAGGGCCTGGAGTATTGCTGGACCGGCTGGAACCGGGACGGACTGACCAGGCAGGGCCTGGAATATTGCTGGACCGTCTGGATCCGGGACGGACTGACCAGGCAGGGCCTGGAGTATTGCTGGACCGGCTGGAACCGGGACGGACTGACCAGGCAGGGCCTGGAGTATTGCTGGACCGGCTGGAACCGGGAAGGACTGACCAGGCTGGGCCTGGAGTATTGCTGGACCGGCTGGAACCGGGACGGACTGACCAGGCTGGGCCTGGAGTATGGCGGGACCGGCTGGAACCGGGATGGACTGAGCCCTTTCTTCACGGGGCTGAACTAAGGCAGGAGCCCCCTCTTCACGGGGCTGGGCTGAGGCAAGAGCCCCCACTTCACGGGGCTGGGCTGAGGCAAGAGCCCCCTCTTCACGGGGCTGGGCAGCACTCTGTAGAATCTCTGGCTGGGCAGCACTCTGTAGAATCTCTGGCTGGGCAGCACTCTGTAGAATCTCTGGCTGGGCAGCACTCTGTAGAATCTCTGGCTGGGCAGCACTCTGTAGAATCTCTGGCTGGGCAGCACTCTGTAGAATCTCTGGCTGGGCAGCACTCTGTAGACTCTCTGGCTGGGCAGCACTCTGTAGACTCTCTGGCTGGGCAGCACTCTGTAGACTCTCTGGCTGGGCAGCACTCTGAAGACTCTCTGGCTGGGCAGCACTCTGAAGACTCTCTGGCTGGGCAGCACTCTGAAGACTCTCTGGCTGGGCAGCACTCTGAAGACTCTATGGGGCTGGACGCTCTGAACCCCTCACTGGGGCTGGACGCTCTGAAGACGCCCCTCCTGGGGCTGGACACTCTGAAGACGCCCCTCCTGGGGCTGTGGACACGGACTCCTCTGTGACTGTAAATGGCTTGAACATTCTTCTCTGGACACCCAACTTGGGATAAGGTCTTTTAACCACCGGACCCCAGTCATAAATTTGAGTCTCTCTCAGAAGAGTAGCCTTCTTGATACCCCCGTCAGCAGCAGAAGGATCGGATACTGTGGATGACTTGTAGACATGAGCACTATGATACTGAGATTTGTCACTATTACCTGGCTTGCGAAGAATGCAGTCTTTAACAAAATGACCAGAATTTCCACAGTAAAGACAGAGATGTAGCTCCTTACGCCGCTGACGTTCAGCTTCAGAGAGCTTGGGCCGTGGATAGCTCTGATGAAAAACTTTCCCTTGCGCAGAGGAAGAGACTCTATTAACTGGATGGGACAAAACAGGATCAACAACGTTGGTAGTATTCCTGAGGAGATCAGGCATCACAGAGAGAATACTAGGCAAAAGTTCTTGTAACTGTAGTAACATCTGGTAGAAAATCTGCAGTTGGTCAGGAGTCTTAGAGCAGAAGGTCAGAGAATCTCTGGAGAAAGAATTCCGCTGCAGACACTGTGCCAATTGATGCTGAGTCGACTCCAGACCTTCCAAGCGTCCTGCAATATTGCTTAGGAGGTCCTGCGTCAGACAAACACTTTCGGCAGGGTCCATGTGGCCAGTTCCTACTGTCATGACTAAGGTTTTGTGAACCCGGTGCTAGCGAAGTCTGCGCGGGCGACTGGAGGACTACACGAATACCACCACTGACCTGGTTTGGAAGTGTTGTGGACTCGGGGTCTCTTCCGGTGACTGGAAAGAGGAACCACGGCAGAGATGGCCGAATCCAGGTTCTCCTCATGCAGGATGAGGTCGGCAGACAGGAAGCACGTGTGGGCGCTGAAGGTCTCCTGAAAGACAGAACTGGAAAGGCGCTGATGAATCAGTGAAGAATAACAGGTACAACTGTGCTAAAGGGCACGGGGTGCTTGGGGACACTGAGATGCTTGGAGACACTGAGGTGCTTAGAGACACTGAGGTGTTTGGAGACACTGAGGTGCTTGGAGACACTGAGGTGCTTGGAGACACTGAGGTACTTGGAGACACTGAGGTACTTGGAGACACTGAGGTACTTGGAGACACTGAGGTGCGTAGAGGCACTGAGGTGCGTAGAGACACTGAGGTGCGTAGAGACACTGGGGTGCGTAGAGACACTGAGGTGCGTAGAGGCACTGAGGTGCATGGAGGCACTGAGGTGATGGAAGCACGGAGATGCTGAGGCACGGAGGTGCTGGAAGCACGGAGGTACTGAGGCACGGAGGTGCTGAGGCACGGAGGTGCAGAGGCACTGAGGCACGGAGGTGCTGGAAGCACGGAGGTTCTGAGGCACGGAGGTGCTGGAAGCACGGAGGTACTGAGGCACGGAGGCACGGAGGTGCTGGAAGCACGGAGGTGCTGAGGCACGGAGGTGCAGAGGCACGGAGGTGCTGGAAGCACGGAGGTGCTGGAAGCACGGAGGTACAGAGGCACGGAGGTGCTGGAAGCACGGAGGTACTGAGGCACGGAGGCGCTGGAAGCACGGAGGTGCAGAAAGCACAGAGATGCTGAGGGACGAAGGTGCTGAGGCACGGAGGTGCAGAGGCATGGAGGTGCTGGAAGCACGGAGGTACTGAGGCACGGAGGTGCTGGAAGCACGGAGGTGCTGAGGCACGGAGGTGCTGAAAGCACGGAGATGCTGAGGCACGGAGGTACTGAGGCACGGAGGTACTGAGGCACGGAGGTGCTGGAAGCACGGAGGTACTGAGGTACTGGGATACGGGAGCTCAGGAGATCACAACCTTAGGGAGCTCAGCTAGAATGCTCACACATAGCTGTGTGTGACACAAGGAACTGGCCCCGTTTCTAACTCAGCCTCCTGATTTATACTTCCTGGTCCTTGGTGATTGGTGAGCAGGATTAGGTGATGCAGAGAGTCTCAGGCTGGCAGAGGATTAAACAACTCTGGGTCAGGTGAACAGTCACTGTCATGTGACTACTCTAGCCAAGGCTGTGATGTAGAATGAGGCCTAGCAGGCCGAGAGAACACTGAAGCCTGGACTTCTGCAAAACACAGGATGCTGGCTTTTAGACCTAAAGTTCAGATTACTGAATTCAGCCTCACACAGGAGATCACCACAGGTGGAGCTAATTAACTATTACCTGTCAGGCAGAGAACTCAGGAAAACTCAGTGCTGACAAGCTGTTTAACTCCGTGAGTGAAAAGACACAGGATCCAGGACAGATGGCAGGGGTAAGTCACCAAATATAAAACCTACAGTCAGGATTGTGACACGCTTTGTTACTGGTGGAGGCGCTGCTGCTGCTGCCCCTCTGTTTCACTATATGCTGTCGTCCGAGAACAGCCTATAGTGAAGCAGGGGGGCAGCAGCAGCAGCGCCTCCACCAATAACACAGCGCTGCTGCGGCTCCCTCCTCCACCTTGTCTACTGCCCGGGAATCGTCAAGCTGCACGAGGAGCCTGAGCCAGCGGAGAGGGTAAGTATGATTCTACTTTCTTTCTTTCTTTCTTTCTTTCTTTCTTTCTTTCTTTCTTTCTTTCTTTCTTTCTTTCTTTCTTTCTTTCTTTCTTTCTTTCTTTCTTTCTTTCTTTCTTTCTCTTTCTTTCTTTCTTTCTTTCTTTCTTTCTTTCTTTCTTTCTTTCTTTCTTTCTTTCTTTCTTTCTCTTTCTTTCTTTATTTGTTGGGACTGGCTGCCGCTATGTGTAAAAATGGGGGACTGCCTACCGCAATGTGTAAAAAGGGTGGACTGCCTGCCGCTATGTGTAAAAATGGGGGACTGCCTGCCGCAATGTGTAAAAAGGGGGGACTGCCTGCCGCTATGTGTAAAAATGGGGAATCTGCCTGCCGCTATGTGTAAAAAGGGAGAATCTGCCTGCCGTAATGTGTAAAAATGGGGAATCTGCCTGCCGCAATGTGTAAAAACGGGGGACTGCCTGCCGCAACGTGTAAAAAGGGTGAATCTGCCTGCCGTAATGTGTAACAAGGGCACGCTGTCTGACGTAATGTGTAACAAGGGCACACTGTCTGCCGTAATGTGTAACAAGGGCACGCTGTCTGCCGTAATGTGTAACAAGGGCACGCTGTCTGCCGTAATGTGTAACAAGGGCACGCTGTCTGCCGCTATGTGTAAAAATTGTACGTTGTCTGCCGTTATGTGTAAAAAGTGTACGCTGTCTGCCGTAATGTGTAAAAAGGGGACGCTGTCTGCCGTAATGTGTAAAAAGGGGGACGCTGTCTGCCGTTATGTGTAAAAAGTGTACGCTGTCTGCCGCTATGTTTAACAAGGGCACGCTGTCTGCCGTTATGTGTAAAAAGTGTACGCTGTCTGCCGTAATGTGTAAAAAGTGCACGCTGTCTGCCGCTATGTGTAACAAGGGCACGCTGTCTGCCGTTATGTGTAAAAAGGGGACGCTGTCTGCCGTAATGTATAAAAAGGGGGACGCTGTCTGCCGTAATGTGTAAAAAGGGGACGCTGTCTGCCGTAATGTGTAAAAAGAGGAATCTGTTCGCTGTAAGGTGTAAAAGGGTCTCTACCTGGTGTAGTGGTGCTACTGTGCGGCGTAATTTGAAGAATGGAGACTACTGTGCACCGTTTTAGGAATTGGTATTATTTTGTGGCCACACCCCTTCCCCGCGAAGCCACGCCACTATGTATTTTTGCACGCGCACTGCTCCTGTTTTGCATGCAGGGGTGGGGCTCCGATGCCGTTTCTTGCACACAGTGCTAAAATGTCTAGTTACGGCACTGTTGCTAGGTATCCATTTCTCTGGCCCTGAGCAGGTCCCCCTCACCAGATCCTCTCAAGGGGTGATGGGGTGGACTTGGATGGGATGGGGGGGGGGGGGGGGCAAAGCATTTTGTCGCACCTGGGCCCACCGCTTGCTAGTTCCGCCACTGAGTGGAACTGCAGTGAGCTTGACTCAGGAAATGCAGCCTGTCAGTCCAGAAGAACTGTTATTACCACTTTGAATCTAAAGCTGCGTTTCATATAGAAAAGACTTAAATATTGTTAGAGAAGAAAAAAAACAGAATGCTGCTAGAGTATATCCCCATATATGTTCAGTGTTAAAAAACATTAAGGTCAATAAAAAGTCCCAATTTCAGTATACCCTAATTTCTTACATTATTTCCACAAACAATAATGTAACTATTGTGATGTATAATAATACAGTAAGAACTCTATAAGGGACTATTGCTTTGACGTGGATCGTAACTCGTATTATACTATATATATTATATAGTGTGTACAACTGATTGTGCGTTCACTGTGATCTTCCCAGCTGAAGTGCGGCACGTCAGATGCGATAATGTAATGAACGACGGCATACAGTCACATGCATGCTGTAATGATACATCGTACCATTATACACCTTGATCATGCAGTATGTATGGAGTGCCCAATGTATCATTATTTTGCAATGCATGGTCGGATAAAACACACATCGCATAGTGTGCACCCAGCCTAAGGGCTAGTTTCACTTTACTAAGTTTAGAAAATAATCTCTCACTTCCTTTACAACCACTAATGCTGATGGCACTTCCATACTTTGCACTGTTGGGGCACATGGTAAAACATGGCCTACACAATGGAAGGCCAAAAGCAGGGTTATACTGGATCTTCAGGCTGATGATTTAATTGTTCCGCAGTATACTTGACCACTGGGAATGTCAGTGTTCTGAGGCAGAGAAATGCGGTCAGAAGGAGACTGGGCTGACACACTGTACTGTAGGGTTCTGCTAGCAGGCCCGGCGCTACCCGCTCAGCGAAGGGATGCAAAGCAGGTAGGCGCCAGGCAGGAGAGGCGCTCTACCTGCCTTGCATCCCCGCTGCTGCGCCTGCCGCATGTCCCCTGCTGCTGCCGGCTTCTGTGCCTGTCACTGCATGACAGGCAGCGGCGCTGGCAGTTTGTAGCCTCCTCCCCCTCCCTGTGAAGCGGCTGGGGCTGTGTGCAGTGCGGGCTGCGGGTCCCGTAAAGGGGGTGGAGCTACCCATCATGAGGGACAGGGCTACATGGCATGGAGGGGGCGGAGCTACACAGGACCAGGCTGCTGTACAGGGGGAGCGTCAACAGTGGTGGCCTGTCAGACTTGGTAAGTGGAGGGTGAGAGAAAAATGTGTGTGTATATGGTGGGGGTGTGTATGTGTGTGTGTGGGGAGTGTATGGTGTGTGTGTGTGTGTGTGTGTGTGTGTGTGTGTGTGTGTGTGTGTGTGTGTGTCAGAGTGTGTGTGTGGTGTGTGTGTTTGGGTTTGGGGAGTGTATGGTGGGTGGGTGTATATGTGTGTGTGGGGAGTGTATGGTATGTGTGTGTGTCGGGGGTGTGTGTGTGTGTGTATGGTGGAGGTATGTGTGTGTGAGGTGTGTATGTGTGCGTGCATTATAGATGCTACTACTGGGGGGCATTACTTATAAGGACGCTACTACTGGGGGCATTACTTATAAGGAAGCTACTAATGGCGGGCATTACGGATAAGGACGCTACTACTGGTGGGCATTACGTATAAGGACGCTACTACTGGCGGGCATTACGGATAAGAACACTACTACTGGCGGGCATGACGGATAAGCACACTACTACTGCCGGGCATTACGGATACGGATGCTACTACCGGCGGGCATTACGGATAAGGACGCTACTACTGGCGGGCATTACGGATAAGGATGCTACTACTGGCGGGCATTACGGATAAGGATGCTACTACTGGCGGCATTACAGATAAGGACGCTACTACTGGTGGGTATTATGTATAATGACGCTGCTATTGGGGGGCATTATGTGAATGAGCAGCACTACTACGTGTGGTGTAATGTGAATAAGATTGTGCTACAGTGTGCGGAAATTCAAATGGGGGTACTATTTATGACCACGCCCCTTCCTTGCAAGACTACACCCCTTTTCCTGACAAACGTTGAAGGTGCACGCTGACCTTTTGTGAAGTATGGGAAGGCGCAAATTTATAGTTTGCAGGGGGGCATCGAACACCCTAGCACCGGCCCTGTCTGCTAGCTTGCTCCTTTTCTCAAATACATTTTGGGAACATACTCATTATGTACACGATAGAGCAGGGCCACCCATTACTCTGGAAAAAAGATTAATTAACTTTTAAATATGAGGTTAATGTAGGAGTGGAGGGTGCTGATTTTTATGGATTTAAGAAATGAGTTAATATATAAGCGAAGTTCGATGCCAAAACTCAGGTAAAAAAAGTAAATTTCACCTGGGATATTACAATATATATTATAAAAACAAAACCTCATTATCTGTTATTGAGGATTAATTAATTTAATTGAGCCGGCTGAACCCATGTATCAGGACAGAGCTTTGACTGCGAGTGCAGACCCTCCAACATGACCCGCCCCACTAGGTACAAAATGCTCTGTTCCTGGACTTCCCTCTTAATTTATGATTTCCATCACCTGTGTTGAACTAGTTAAATGATAAGAAAGCTGTTTCTTCACAGGTGATGGCAATAATAAATTAAGAGGGAAGTCCAGAAACAGAGCATTTTGTACCTAGTGGGGCGGATCATGTTGGAGGGTATGCGAGTGCAGGGGACACGTTGTTGATGCTCCTCAGAGATGGTACATTGCTCAAACCAGAAAATAGATTTAATCCAAAGCATTTTAGATATTACTTTCCATGATCATCAGCTGCTAACCCAGTCAAATCTCTCTCTGCGGTTTCTGATTGCAGGCTCACTCTCCACAGCCCACGTGTACGTTATTTCACACTTCCAGCTCTGAAATCTTCAGTTCACGGATGACTGACTGGAAATGCGACAATTATAATGTAAACATCACGAGTGAGTGAATCTGCAGATGGTGATCCCTTGACCCAGTGTAACAGTAACAAGCATAAACAACATATATAAAAATATATACAGGGAATACAACAGAAGCCATGATAACTAGACATGTAGAAATCTAAATCAGAAAAAAAGATATGTAAAATAATTTGTTTTAAAAATAACAAAAGTGCAGATTTGTTCTCCTACTTGTGGACTTAGCTGAAATACTTGTAGATGTTGATTTTTAGAGTAATTTGATTACAATGATAACAACAACACATACTGTACCTAGTACCTGATTCGGAGGTGGATGTTATTCGCCAATGTTGGTGCAGTTGAGCAAAAATTTTGTACTGCGCAGGCACAAATATTTCTGGAAACCCCTATGGCGCATGCGTAACCCTTACTGTATGAACAAAGGTACAATTGCGTACAGGATAGCAAGAATCAGAAATGGAATAGTGAAGTGATGGGCGTTCCCGGGCAGTGACTGGGAGGTTGCCAGAAGTGAAAGTAAAAACCTTCAGCCACGTGGGCACTTAATGTGAGCATTGTGGGCATGTTATTGAAAGCATGCTGCGTTCTCAGATGCTCATACACTTCCACAGAGGCCATGTTCAGATGGAGACATTGGGTCTGCCATAGGCTAGTGCAAGTGTCAATCATGAACGCAATAGTGCGCCAATGATGGACTGTCTAGAACCACCATCAGTGCGACTGTATACTGGTATCTCAAGGCTTGTACTCTGCAGTGCACTCTAATCTTTATCTACAAAGGAAAGGATGAAACTACTAGCATTTGCATATTATCGAAAAAAACAAAATCAATATTAAATACTATTAACACACACACACACACACACACACACACACACACACACACACACACACACACACACACACACACACACACAACCATATTTTTGCCCATAGTAAGAGCTGAAGATTTATTATGGTTGGCAACAGTAACATACTGTATGTGTCTGGCTTATGTCAGGCACATACTTTCACAAACACAGTGGGTGCCACTTGTACACATATTATTTTATGTGCAACAACTGTATTGTATTGTATTGTATTGTATTGTACATTAATTAAAGTACAAATACAGCCGAAGCAACCCCCTGTCTCGTGTATGCACAATGAAAAGAAAATCTTATAAATGATCACAAAAGCCGAAAAGTCCAGAAGCAGAGCATTTTGTCCCTCCTGGATAGGGTAATGGGGGTAATTCTGAGTTGATCGCAGCAGCAAGTTTGTTAGCAATTGGGCAAAACCATGGGGGTAATTCCAAGTTGATCGCAGGAGGAATTTTGTTAGCAGTTGGGCAAAACCATGTGCACTGTAGGTGTGGCAGATATAACATTTGCAGAGAGAGTTAGATTTGGGTGGGTTATTTTGTTTCTGTGCAGGGTAAATACTGGCTGCTTTATTTTTACACTGCAATTTAGATTTCAGTTTGAATACACCCCACCCAAATCTAACTGTCTCTGCACATGTTATATCTGCCCCCCCCTGCAGTGCACATGGTTTTGCCCAACTGCTAACAAATTTGCTGCTGCAATCAACTCAGAATTACCCCCAATGTTGGGAGGTATGCAATTGTGAAACAGTGAGATACATAGAAACTCTAACTGCTGGAATATTCACAATTAACATGTCTGCCAATGTGAGTCATAATAGGCACCTATTGCAGATTAATGGGCTGTTGTGAATGATCGCATATTTACTCTACGGTGATGCATAATATGACCGGACTATATAAATAAATGATAATGATGTTAATGTACAATTACAATGTCACATAGAAAGACAACAAAGTGCTGTCTAAACACTTTAGAGAGGATATACAGCTGAATGAATAATTGCCTTTACATTTAGTATTTGCTCATCTCTTTTCTTGCTTCTTTATTCCTTTTTCTGTGCAATCTCACTTTCTCTACAGTATATGCAGTGCCAGAAAGGATTTTGTTCGTTTTTTAATCTTCTTTCACTTGTGCCATCCGCCATAACTTTTTCCCCCCTCCTGTTTGCCATTTAAATTGTCTGGCCTGCAATACCTTTGGGCTACCAGAGGTGCTGGTCTAGTCAGCTGGAACATGCTGCCCTCATAATTACATTTCCAGCTGCAGCACATTGTTGTTAGGGGCCTGTCCTTGTGTGCTGCAGTGATTGGTCTTGTTTAATTTTCAAAAGTCAGTCAGCCCTGGGCCTCAAGGCCAGTTTTAGCTTATGTTTGCTTTTGTGAACCTGATTCTTGTGCCTGTTTTTAAGATTCTTGTCTGTATCCATCTTCAAGCCTGGTTCCTGAATTCCCTGCTTAGTTTTGTCTCCAGTCTGCATCTATATCAAAAACTCCTGTACCGGTACCAAGTTCTGTTAAGTATACCTTACTGCAAGTCCACGCTTCAGCCAAACCTGCAAACCTGGTCTGTCAGCTAATACCTTGTTTTTCTGTACATTTGCAAATTACCATTGTTACATTCTGCCGGATTCTTTATTCGCACTTAAGCCAAACCTGGTCTGTCATTTTATACCCTGTTTTACTGTACATTAATGAATTACCATTGTTACATTCTGCTGGATTTTTTATTTAATACAAATGTATTTAATAGCAACAGGTGTGTTAGCAGCACTGGAGTAGATGGACACTGTACAGATGTCGGCAGCACTGGAGTGGATGGATACTGGACAGGTGTGTTGGGAGCACTGGAGCAGATGGACACTAGAGGTGTGTCTTCAGCACTGGAGCGGATGGACACTGGACACGTGTGTCGGCAGCATTAGTGCAGATGGACACTGGACAGGTGCGTCAATAGCACTGGAGCTAATGAACACTGGACAGGTGCGTCGGCAGCACTGGAGCAGATGGACATTAGAAAGCCACTTAATGGACACAGCACAGCCACTTTAGATGGACACAGCGCAGCCACTTGTTTATGGAGTCTGTACACAGAAAAGCCACTTGTATGAAAGAAGACAGTGCAGCCACTTGTCTAGAATCTGGACACAGCACAGCCACGCGTATGGAGTCTGGACACAGTCAGGACATAGCACACAGTAGCGGATCTTGCCACGGACAAGCAGGACTTTTGCCTGGGGCGCCGCCTTCCGGAGGGTGCAGGGCGCCATCTGGAGGGCGCCGCACCAGGGCAAGATCCGCTGCTGCTGTGCCCCCCGCTGCCGCTGTGAAGGGAAACTAGATGCGTACACGTCTAGTTTCCCTTCGTGGAGAGGTCCTTTACTGTGCGGTGCGTGATGACATCATCGCGCACCGCACAGCAAAGGTCCTCTCCACGTAGGGAACTAGACGCTACGTGTCTAGTTTCCCTTCGTGGAGAGGACCTTTGCTGTGCGCGATGACGTCATCGCGCACCGCACATCATTTCAGTCTGTACAGGGGGCGTAAATGACCACGCCCCCTGTACGAAGTCACGCACCCTATTGTCGCCCGGGGCGCACAGCGCCCAAGAACCGGCCCTGATAGCACAGTTACTTGAACCAGCACAGATAAGTGTAGCAGATAGCAGTGTAAGGTAAATAAAAAATAACCGCGCTGCGACTGGGATTTTAGTGCTTTAGCTGCTCTGTGTTTTAAAGTAAATAGTAAAGAATGTAACAAAGCGCTTGATACTATGTATAATGAGTGTATGTGGTATGTAGCAGTTTGTATATAAAAGAATAATGCAATAACTGAAAATTAAAAGGAAGTTAGTAAATGTTTACAGCCCTTTTTATGATTGTGTTGCGGTCTCCAGATGTAATTGAAGAGGTTCCATATATGCCGTCTGATGGAGGTACGTTTAAGTGAAGTTCCGGTCACCTAACTGTCCCTATACTACCAACCTTATTGTGGTGGTGATGTCCGTCGGCTTCCATCCTCCTCCGGCTGGTTCCCCCGCTCCGTCTCGCTGCTTTCTCCGGCCGCTACTCACATGCGCCGTGCGGCGCTGAGTATTTGATTGCTGTCCCGGTCTGTGAGGCGGCTTGTAAAGAAACCAGCGGCATGCTGGTACAGCAGAGTGGAGCAAATAAAGTCTTTTTGGAGTCCGTGAAAACAGCGCTTCCTCCGACGCGTTTCAGGCTACAAGCCCTTAGTCATGGATGGCGCAGGTTTAGCCAACTTGATTTTTTATAGGAAAACTATTCTTTAAAAAAACTTTATTAGTAAAAAACATTCCAAGGTCTCTTGCCAGGAAGTTCAAGTTAAACCTACAGGTATTGCACTCTATGGCCAGTATTTACAAAAAATCCGAGTTTTGACGATTTGTGTTTTTTTTTCTAAGTCCCAATCCAGGAATTCACTAAGCAGAAAACTCGGCAGTGTCTGGTCTATTTGTAATGGTTTGATTGGCAAAGTTCAGAAATACGAATGAATAGACCATCGGTCAAACGCGGCTGTTATTTCATACAATACGGGCATTCACTATTCATTCGTATTTGGGTGTTAGTCTCTGAGTGCTCAAGTGCGGGTCTGTTTTTTTTCGATTCGTTAAAAAAAGCAGCAAAAAAAAGACCTGCTTTTTCCAGTCGAGTTTGGATAACCATGCACGGATCAGTGAGATCTGTGCATGGTTATCTATGGGAAAGGGTCTGTTTAGTGTAAAAACAGAAAAAAAAATTGCGTGGGGTTCCCTCTCCTAAGCATAACCATCCTCGGGCTCTTTGAGCCGGTCCTGGTTGACAAAATATGGGCAAAAAAATTACAGGGGTTCCCCCATATTTCATCAACCAGCACCGGGCTCTGTGCCTGGTCCTGGTTCCAAAAATATGGGGGACAAAAAGCGTAGGGGTCCCCCGTATTTTTTAATCCAGCACCGGGCTCCACTAGCCAGGTACATAATGCCACAGCCGGGGGACACTTTTATACTGGTCCCTGCGGCCCTGGCATTACATACCCAACTAGTCACCCCTGGCCGGAGTACCCTGGAGGAGTGGGAACCCCTTAAATCAAGGCGCCCCCCCCCTCCAGCCACCCAAGGGCCAGGGGTGAAGCCAGAGGCGGTCCCCCCCATCCAAGGGTGGCGGATGGGGGTCTGATAGCCATGTGTAAAAATGTGAATATTGTTTTTAGTAGCAGTACTACAAGTCCCAGCAAGCCTCCCCCGCAAGCCGGTACATGGAGAACCACAAGTACCAGCATGCGGTGGAAAACCTGGCCCGCTGGTACCTGTAGTACTACTACTAAAAAAATACCCCCAAAAAAACAGGACACACACACCGTGAAAGGAACTTTGCGGTCAGCGGTTGACCGAAAGTAACCTCACCGCTGACCTCAAAGTTCCCACCATTGGCTACAATGGAGCGCATAGGCGCAACATTGTATCTCTGCCGTGTGCTGCCTCACAGACACTGCAGGAGCACACAGCCAATCAGGAGAGTGCCACGATGTGGCGCTCCCTGATTGGCTGAAGGGACCCTCTTTGACAGGAGTCAGGGGGGGTCCTGGCAGTCGGGGAAAGGTGTCCCATGTGTAAACATGGGACCCCTTTCAGTGCGTGGTCGGGTTTCCGTTTTTTTGTTTTGCCAAGTACGTGGATTATACTTTGGACACAATCTACACTGGATTATGTGAGTATAATTTTTTTCACATGTCCCCCAAGGATTCTACATGGAGAAGAGGACCGAGCCTCGTTTGAACATAGGTAAGTATGTATGTTTGGAGGTGTGCATGTATGTAATAAACGTATACTTTCATGGTGTGTGTGTCCTGTTTTTTTGGGGGTATTTTTTTAGTAGTAGTACTACTACAGGTACCAGCGGGCCAGGTTTTCCACCGCATGCTGGTACTTGTGGTTCTCCAAGTACCAGCTTGCGGGGGAGGCTTGCTGGGACTTGTAGTAATGCTACTAAAAACAATATTCACATTATTTACACATGGCTATCAGCCCCCCATCCGCCGCCCTTGGATGGGGGGGACAGCCTCGGGCTTCACCCCTGGCCCTTGGGTGGCTGGAGGGGGGACCCCTTGATTTAAGGGGTTCCCACTCCTCCAGGGTACCCGGCCAGGGGTGACTAGTTGGGTATGTAATGCCAGGGCCGCAGGGACCAGTATAAAAGTGTCCCCCGGCATTATGTACCTGGCTAGTGGAGCCCGGTGCTGGTTTCAAAAATACGGGGGACCCCTACGCTTTTTGTCCCCCGTATTTTTGGAACCAGGACCAGGCGCAGAGCCCGGTGCTGGTTGATGAAATATGAGGGAACCCCTGTCATTTTTTTCCCCATATTTTGTCAACCAGGACCGGCTCAAAGAGCCTGAGGCTGGTTGTGCTTAGGAGGGGGGACCCCACGCAATTTTTTTCTGATTTTTAACGACTTTAAACACCTTTTTAAGGTACACAATGAAGCCCTGCACGGATCTCACAGATCCGGCCGGGATTACTTGTGTTTTGTCAGGCAGTGTTTTACTCATCACTCCCGTAAAACACTGCCTAACATTACGAATCACATCGACATCGGAAAATACGAATTGGGAAAAGTCGGCAGCTTAGTGAATGATCGTATAAGGATTCAAAAAGTTGCAGTAAAATGCACCCGATACCATTCGAGTTCAAACACCCTTCAAAACGGCAAAAACAGGAATCTTTGTAAATATACCCCTATATCTCATTATGTGAAAACAGGTCAACATATCAATAAATTCATTATATTAAAAAATGTTTGTGGTTTTTTATTGAATAATATGAAAAAATATAAAGATATAAATATATATAATTTTTTATTTATTTATATATTTATTTATTTTTTATTTCAGGAACACATTTAGTTCAATGTCCACATTTAGACCCAAGGGTTGAAGAGTTTGTAGGGCAAAGATCCATTCTGTTTCTTTCTTCTTAAGAATATCAGAAATGTTTCTGCCTCTCCAATGCTGTTGGATATTTTGAATTCCTATAAATTTTAATCCTATTGGATTCTTATCATGATGGTCCAAGAAATGTTTCGACAGATAGCAGTGTGCCTGAGAACAGAGTGGTGTAAAGTCACTGCTGGGGGTCCCTTATATGGAATCCAAAGCCCACAAGAATCCGACGCCGGGATGATGATGATGATGATGATGTTTTGCTTTGATTTGGAATCCAAGACTTGTTGGAAAACCCAAGCATGGCTCGGATTTCGGAAGTTCGGGTGGTCTCGGATTCCAATCTGAACCGCTCATCCCTATAAAAAAGTAATTATTGCCATACAAATTACATATAATTCTTACAAATATACTGAGATCCTATCAATAATTCTCTACAATGAATAACGAGCAAACTGCATCTCACTTGTCAAACAGAATTCTTAGCATTAGTTACAGCAGCATCTCTTTAATAATAACTTGGTAGAGACTTGAATTCTTAAACTTATAACACTTCCTTGTAATCATGAATATACTAGTGATGTGCACCGGAAATTTTTCGGGTTTTGTGTTTTGGTTTTGGATTCGGTTCCGCGGCTGTGTTTTGGATTCGTACGCGTTTTGGCAAAACCTCCCTGAAAAATTCTTGTCGGATTCGGGTGTGTTTTGTATTCGGGTGTTTTTTTTACAAAACCCCTCAAAAACAGCTTAAATCATAGAATTTGGGGGTCATTTTGATCCCATAGTATTATTAACCTCAATAACCATAATTTCCACTCATTTCGTCTATTCTGAACACCTCACACCTCACAATATTATTAATAGTCCTAAAATTTGCACCGAGGTCGCTGGATGGCTGTTATGCACACCAGTGCCTGCAGGAAAGTACTGGTGTCAGAACTGTTATGCACTCCAGTGTCTGCAGGAATGTACTGGTGTTTGAACTGTTATGCAAAACAAATGGACTTACAGACAGACTGGGGAATATGACATAACGTACACAGAAGGTGATAGGGTAACACAATACACACAAAGTGAACAGAGAAGCCCAGAGGCTAAGGAACTGGGTATCTCCCTTGTATTAGAACTGCTCAGATGTAAAAAGCAAGATGTTGTGTTTTAATACGTAGAGAACCCGAAATGCTGTTGCTAAGGGCAACAGCAAAACCCTAAAGGGTTACCAACGGGTGTGGCAGTAAACTCCTTGGTCAGAGATGGAATGATAGACACAAGGAGAGTCTCCACAATCCTGATTCTCACTTGCGGTGCACAGGTTTTAGCTTACTGCCACTAAACTGACCCCTGACACCTAGCACAGTGAGACAGGATTAGACAGGCAAGTCTTAGAATACAGCCGCAAACTTGCTAAGTTCACAGAGTAGTAACAGAACCCCAGCAAGCTAAACGACTGACTCCAGTCTTACTGCTAGGTCTGGATTGGCAGAGTGTAATACCAAATCCCCAGGCCTATTTGCAGTAAGCAACAAACAAATACAAAGCTACACAGTACTGGCTAACTTTCATGAACTGACTAACCAACAAAGATTCAGCAGCATCTGCTTACCCTGAAAAGAGGCCTTATAAAGCAGGTGCTGTCCACGCCCCACTCAGACCTCACAGACTGTGAGCACAAAAACCAGCACCGGATCCCCTGCCGTGCACAGAGCCTATAACCACTGCACAGCAAAAGACCCGAACCGGAGTATCAGCTGCGCTCAGGTTACTCCACTAGCACTTGTCTCCCGGTTGCCATGACGACGTGGCAGCACAGGGCAGGAGACCCTAACAGTACCCCCCCTCTGACGAGGGGTCAAAGAACACCTACCACCGGGTTTATCGGGGAACTGCGAGAAGAAAGAGCGTATCAGTCTGGGGGCATGAAGATCACAACTGCGCACCCACGACCGCTCCTCCGGGCCATACCCCTTCCAGTGCACCAAAAATGACAGCCGACCCCGAACCACCTTGGAGTCAAGAATCCTTTCAACAACAAACTCCCTCTGGCCACGTATCAGAAGAGGGGAAGGTCTTCCACTGGAAGAAGGATTACTAATCGCCCGTTTTAAAAGGGAACAATGAAATGTTTTATTGATACCCAAAGAACGGGGCAGATCTAATTGAAATGCCACCGGATTGATAACCCTGGTGATCTTATAAGGGCCGATGAACAGGGGGCCTAACTTATGAGATGGCTGTCTCAACTTCAAATTCTTGGTAGACAACCAGACGAAGTCTCCTAATTTGAAGCTGCAGGGTCTTTTCCGCTTATCAAAAACCCTTTTGGTCACTAATGACACAGACACAAGGGCTTTCTTCACTTTCCGCCAAATACCTCTAAGGACCGAAACCACAGAGGAACCACCAGGCGTGGAGTCCAGGGGGTCAAAAGAATTGGCCTTAGGATGATGCCCATACACACAAAGGAAGGGAGAGATCCCTGTAGCAGAGTGAGCCGCGTTGTTATAGGCAAACTCCGCCATGGACAGATGAGCAACCCAGTCAGTCTGACACTTGGAGACATAACACCTGAGGAACTGCTCCAAGGACTGGTTCACCCTTTCAGTCTGCCCATTAGACTGCGGATGGTAGCCTGACGACAAGCTGACAGAAATCTGGAGATCGGAACAAAATGCCCTCCAGAATTTGGCCACAAACTGGGATCCGCGGTCAGAGACCACATCAAGTGGCAACCCGTGGAGACGCACAACATGCAGCATAAATAATTCAGACAGGCGTCTGGCTGATGGCAGCCCAACCAGTGGAACGAAGTGCGCCATCTTCGAAAACCTGTCAACGACAACCCAGATGGCTGTCATCCCCGAGGATTTGGGCAAGTCCACCACAAAATCCATTGAAATGTGGGTCCATGGCTTAGATGGGATAGAGAGTGGATGTAATGGGCCAACAGGAACCCCTCTAGGAGTCTTATTTCGGGCACAGATGTCACATGCCCGAACCCACTGATCCACATCCTTAGCCACCGAGGGCCACCACACCGCCCTAGATAGCAACTCCCGAGTTCTGGCAATACCCGGGTGACCTGCCGACTTCTTGGCATGGAATTCCAGGAACACTCGCTGTCTTAACCTAGGAGGCACAAACAAAAGACCTACCGGAAGGTCTGGAGGAGCCTGCTCCTGTGCTCTAAGGACTAATGATAAGAGGTCCTGGGTAATGCCCACTTTAATACATGATGGGGAAACAATGGGCAACGGCTCCTCGGTGGTCTCCTGGATTGGAGCAAAACTCCGCGAGAGCGCATCAGCCTTGATGTTTTTTGACCCAGGGCGATATGTTATCAAAAAATTAAAGCGAGCAAAAAACAAAGCCCATCGTGCCTGCCTGGCATTGAGATGCTTCGCTGACTCTAAATATGCCAGATTCTTATGGTCAGTGAGAATTGAGACCACAAACTTAGCCCCCTCAAGCCAGTGTCTCCACTCCTCGAGTGCATCCTTAATAGCCAACAATTCCCGGTTACCCACGTCATAATTCATCTCGGCAGGCGAAAATTTATGGGAAAAGTAAGCACAGGGATGAAGGCGATTATCAGACACTCCCATCTGAGAAAGCACTGCCCCAATACCCATCTCAGAGGCATCCACCTCATCCACAAAAGGACGCTCTGGATCTGGGTGTCGCAGCACCTTGGCCGAAACAAATGCCCTTTTGAGACGGGCAAAAGCCGCTTTAGCCTCACAAGACCAGTGAGCAACATCCGCCCCTTTCTTAGTGAGTGCCACCAAGGGTGCCACTATAGACGAAAATCCAGCGATAAATCGTCTATAAAAATTCGCAAAGCCCAGGAAACGCTGAAGCGCCTTCAAACTAGTGGGCTGCACCCAATCCAGGACTGCCTGTACCTTGGAACCCTCCATTTGGAAACCTTCTGGGGAGATAATATATCCTAGAAATGCGATTTGCTGAACTTCAAATTCGCACTTCTCCAGCTTCGCCCCAAGCCGGTGGTCTCTGAGTTTCTGGAGGACTAAGCGTACATGCTTCCGATGTTCCTCCAGGGAATGGGAGAAGATTAGGATGTCATCTAAGTATACAACTAAGAATCTATCCAAATATTCCCTGAGCACATCATTCATGAAATCCTGGAAGACTGCCGGGGCATTACAGAGCCCAAAAGGCATCACCAAATATTCATAATGCCCTGAGTGGGTATTAAAGGAAGTCTTCCATTCATCCCCCTCTCTTATTCGGATTAGATTGTACGCACCGCGTAGGTCAATCTTAGAAAAAATGGTGGCAGTACGAAGCTGGTCAAACAAGACCGAAATGAGAGGCAGTGGGTATGAGTTTTTAATCGTGATACGGTTCAATTCCCTGAAGTCGATGCAGGGTCGCAACGAACCATCCTTTTTACCCACGAAGAAGAACCCCGACCCAACTGGAGACTGTGAAGGTCTGATAAATCCCTTAGCCAAGTTCTCCTGAATGTACTCTGCCATAGCCTGAGTCTCAGGACGTGACAGGGAGTACAACCTGCTCTTGGGAAGCTTAGCATTTGGCAACAAATCAATGGCACAGTCATAGGGGCGATGGGGAGGTAGTACCTCTGCAACTTTTTTGGAGAACACGTCCGCAAAATCTGCATAACACCCTGGCAATCCTGGCAAACTTAGCTGCGAGAGCCTGACTGGAAGGCTCAAGCAACTCCTGAAACAATCAGTACCCCAACTAAGAATCTCCCCAGAGACCCAGTCAAATTGAGGATTGTGGGCCCTTAACCAGGGTAACCCCAACACCAATGGGGCAAAAGTACAGACAGTCACATAAAAGGACAATTTTTCAGAGTGTGTGGCTCCAATAAACAAAGAAATCTGGCTAGTGCAAGAGGTAATTTTACCTTGGGATAATGGTTCCCCGTTTAACCCACAAATCTCAATTTCCGATGCCAAGGGTACTAAGGAACAGAGTGTTTCAGGGCGAATTGGCGGTCCATAAAAACCCCGTCGGCCCCACTGTCCACAAAGGCCTCAGTCTTGACAGTTTGACCGAGGATCTTCAAGGTCACCGGAATGATAAAAGTCTTCTTGGGAAATTCTGACTTCTGGCCTGACAGGATATTTCCCATCACCCTCAGGCCCTGAAGTTTTCTGGCTTTTCTGGGCATGATACTACCACATGACCTTTATTCCCACAGTACAAACACAACCCCTGCTGTCTCCTCCGCATCTTCTCACGCGAGGAGAGGCGGGTAGCCCCAATCTGCATAGGCTCCTCAGAAAATTCCTCAGAGTCTGAGGTTCCCTTGGGAAGGAAGGAAATCTCAGTCTCCCTTTCAAGCCTACGCTCTCTCAGCCGTCTATCCACCCGGATGGATAACTGCATGAGCTGATCCAAGCTATCAGGCAAGGGATATTGTACCAGTTTGTCCTTTATCTTGTTAGAAAGACCTCTTCGGTACTGGTGTCTCAGGGCTGGGTCATTCCACTGGGTATCATGGGCCAACCTCCGAAACTCCGTACAGTAAACCTCAACTGGCCTTCGCCCTTGCTTAAGGATCGAAATCTGAGCCTCGGCTGAGGCCGTCTTGTCAGGGTCATCATACAACATGCCCAATGCCGTAAAAAAAGCATCAACATTTTTAAGCGACGGACAGTCAGG
The DNA here is from genome assembly GCF_028390025.1 of Pseudophryne corroboree. Lineage (NCBI taxonomy): Eukaryota > Metazoa > Chordata > Amphibia > Anura > Myobatrachidae > Pseudophryne > Pseudophryne corroboree. The sequence continues at coordinate 222,997,897 of NC_086450.1, forward strand.
CTGCAACCCATATGCCCAGACCTGTGGGTCTCCTTGTAGCAAGGAAATCACTATGCCCACCCGCTGAATCTCCGACCCAGAAGACTGAGGCCTAAGCCGGAAGTATAGCTTGCAGCTCTCCTTGAAACAAAAGAACTGCGAGCGATCTCCAGAAAAACGATCCGGGAGATTTACTTTCGGCTCCTTAACCCCTGCAGGTGCTGCTGCTGCGGGAGCTCCGCCAGCAGCCTGGGAGGTGTGCATTTTAATGGACAAATCATTAAATTGTCGAGTCAGGACCTGCACCTGATCGACCACCTGTTGCAACGTATTTTGAGGGGTATGCTCCATATTCCCACAAAATTTCAACAGGAGTATTAGGCTGCTGAATATGTTATGCACACCAGTGCCTGCAGGAAAGTACTGGTGTCAGAACTGTTATGCACTCCAGTGTCTGCAGGAATGTACTGGTGTTTGAACTGTTATGCAAAACAAATGGACTTACAGACAGACTGGGGAATATGACATAACGTACACAGAAGGTGATAGGGTAACACAATACACACAAAGTGAACAGAGAAGCCCAGAGGCTAAGGAACTGGGTATCTCCCTTGTATTAGAACTGCTCAGATGTAAAAAGCAAGATGTTGTGTTTTAATACGTAGAGAACCCGAAATGCTGTTGCTAAGGGCAACAGCAAAACCCTAAAGGGTTACCAACGGGTGTGGCAGTAAACTCCTTGGTCAGAGATGGAATGATAGACACAAGGAGAGTCTCCACAATCCTGATTCTCACTTGCGGTGCACAGGTTTTAGCTTACTGCCACTAAACTGACCCCTGACACCTAGCACAGTGAGACAGGATTAGACAGGCAAGTCTTAGAATACAGCCGCAAACTTGCTAAGTTCACAGAGTAGTAACAGAACCCCAGCAAGCTAAACGACTGACTCCAGTCTTACTGCTAGGTCTGGATTGGCAGAGTGTAATACCAAATCCCCAGGCCTATTTGCAGTAAGCAACAAACAAATACAAAGCTACACAGTACTGGCTAACTTTCATGAACTGACTAACCAACAAAGATTCAGCAGCATCTGCTTACCCTGAAAAGAGGCCTTATAAAGCAGGTGCTGTCCACGCCCCACTCAGACCTCACAGACTGTGAGCACAAAAACCAGCACCGGATCCCCTGCCGTGCACAGAGCCTATAACCACTGCACAGCAAAAGACCCGAACCGGAGTATCAGCTGCGCTCAGGTTACTCCACTAGCACTTGTCTCCCGGTTGCCATGACGACGTGGCAGCACAGGGCAGGAGACCCTAACAATGGCTAAGCTAAGCGAACCAAGTGGCCGACACAAACACCTGGCCCATCTAGGAGTGGCACTGCAGTGTCAGACAGGATGGCAGAATTAAAAAATAGTCCCATACAGCACATGATGCAAAGAAAAAAAGAGGTGCAATAAGGTAGCTGTGTGACTAAGCTAAGCGACCCAAGTGGCCGACACAAACACCTGGCCCATCTAGGAGTGGCACTGCAGTTTTCTAGCGAGAGGATGAGTGCTTCCATCCTCATGTGAATCTGAACCACTAGCCATGAACATAGGCCAGGGCCTCAGCTGTTCCTTGCCACTCCGTGTCGTAAATGGCATATTGGCAAGTTTACGCTTCTCATCAGACGCTTTTAATTTTGATGTTTGGGATTTCGATTTTACTGAACTTTTGTAGTACACTTGACAACACAGAGGTAGAGCAGTGGACTACTGTACCGTACTGCTATATATATACTGGTGGTCACAGCAACATTCTGCACTGTCCCCTCCTACTATATACTGCGCACAACTAAAATGCAGCACAGGTATGGATGGATAGTATACTTGACGACACAGAGGTAGGTAGAGCAGTGGCCTACTGTACCGAACTGCTATATATTATATACTGGTGGTCAGCAAAATTCTGCACTGTCCTCCTACTGTATATACTGCGCAAAACTAAAATGCACCACAGGTATGGATGGATAGTATACTTGACGACACAGAGGTAGGTAGAGCAGTGGACTACTGTACCGTACTGCTATATATTATATACTGGTGGTCAGCAAAATTCTGCACTGTCCTCCTACTATCTATACTGCGCACAACTAAAATGCACCACAGGTATGGATTGATAGTATACTTGACGACACAGAGGTAGGTAGAGTAGTGGCCTACTGTACTGCTATATATTATATACTGGTGGTCAGCAAAATTCTGCACTGTCCTCCTACTATATCAGAATCAGAATCAGCTTTATTGGCCTGGTGTACTCACGTACACTAGGACTTCTTTGTGGTACAATGCATCGCCAAGCAGCAACATGGAGGAAAAAACGTAGCATACATTACAAACATTACACATATGAGTTCATACTGCACATATGCAACTGTACAGTAGACATATTATACATTTAAGACTAAAAACTAAGGCTGCTTGGCAGAGCAGCACCGAGGCAGCCATCCGCAACGCCAACTAGAACTCACACAATGCACATAATACAGAAGATTTAAGTATTACATCAAAAGATAAACCACACAGACAAAAACACAGAAAGAATAATGCATGATTGGTGTAGGCATTTTGAGTAATAACCTCCAGGGGCTGTGTATTCCACCATCACAAGGCACCTGGTGCAGCAGCCATCTTAGGCGCACTGCGTAGGATTACCCAGGGTGGAATAGTCCACCCCTAGAAGAGAACACAAAATGGGGAGATTGCAGAGTCCTTAAGTTCAGAGTAGGGTTCCAATAAAAACATCAGGTCCACGCATTTTTCATCCCATCCACAAGCGCACCAGATAAGGCAGCCATGTTGGGCGCACTACAAGGTTACACAGTGGGAGATGAGCCATACAGGGGCCAAATGCATGTATGGGAAAACTGACACGTGTGTAGGAGTATGCTATACCCTGCATGGAAAGATCCAAATGAAGCACACCCCGCCCACAGGGGAACCATCCGAGGCAGCCGTGTGGGGCGCACTGCATAGGTTACTGCTGGCAGGGTGTGCAACCAATGGAGGTACACATTACGGGAATAGCACACAGTGGGGTGGAAGTACCGTGTAGGAAGAAAGAGAAGAGAAAGACACATTTGCAAGAAAACTGTACTAACATTATTTTGTGAAAAAGATAAATGTCCTGGTCTCATATATACTGTGCACAACTAAAATGCACCACATGTATGGATGGAAAGTATACTTGACGACACAGAGGTAGGTAGAGCAGTGGCCTACTGTACCGAACTGCTATATATTATATACTGGTGGTCAGCAAAATTCTGCACTGTCCTCCTACTATATATACTGCACACAACTAAAATGCACCACAGGTATGGATGGATAGTATACTTGACGACACAGAGGTAGGTAGAGCAGTGGACTACTGTACCGTACTGCTATATATTATATACTGGTGGTCAGCAAAATTATGCACTGTCCTCCTACTACTGTGCACAACAACTAAAATGCACCACAGGTATGGATGGATAGTATACTTGACGACACAGAGGTAGGTAGAGCAGTGGACTACTGTACCGAACTGCTATATATTATATACTGGTGGTCAGCAAAATTCTGCACTGTCCTCCTACTATATATACTGCACACAACTAAAATGCACCACAGGTATGGATGGATAGTATACTTGATGACACAGAGGTAGGTAAGCAGTGGACTACTGTACCGTACTGCTATATATTATATACTGGTGGTCAGCAAAATTATGCACTGTCCTCCTACTACTGTGCACAACAACTAAAATGCACCACAGGTATGGATGGATAGTATACTTGACGACACAGAGGTAGGTAGAGCAGTGGACTACTGTACCGAACTGCTATATATTATATACTGGTGGTCAGCAAAATTCTGCACTGTCCTCCTACTATATATACTGCACACAACTAAAATGCACCACAGGTATGGATGGATAGTATACTTGATGACACAGAGGTAGGTAGAGCAGTGGACTACTGTACCGTACTGCTATATAATACTGGTGGTCATTGGTCAGCAAAATTCTGCACTGTCCTCCTTCTATATACTACAATGCAGCACAGATATGGAGCGTTTTTCAGGCAGAGAACGTAGATATTTTCAGCACACTGAGCACAGATATTTGCAGCACACTGAGCACAGATATGGAGCGTTTTTCAGGCAGAGAACGTAGATATTTTCAGCACACTGAGCACAGATATTTGCAGCACACTGAGCACAGATATTTGCAAGCACACTGAGCACAGATATTTGCAGCACACTGAGCACAGATATTTTCAGCACACTCAGCACAGATATTTTCAGCACACTCAGCACAGATATTTGCATCACTAGAATATACACAGTAACTCTCACATATTCACATATAATGAATTGCAAATTAAGCAAAATAGAATCCCTTTTATACTACTATGCACAACTGTATATTGTTAGAGAGTAACATGCTCCTGCACTGCCTCCTTCTCTTCTCTGTGCAGTGACCCTAGCAGAAAACATCAGTGTGCATGCGCGAACTAAAGCGCGCTACTGTGTTGAAGGCCCCATATTACCTGCATTCCTGCTGTTGTGGTAAACCTCTGGAACTACAGGGTCCATAAGACATATTGCCAAACTGTTGTTTGGGGTATTACACACCCCTCAACTTCACCCTTACTTCTATAATATCCCTACCCCTCCTAGCAAAGTATAATGTCCACACACCTCCAAGCCATGACTAATATCCTGACTCCACACATACCCCAGGCCACTGAAATGTTCTCAACACTAAAATACACTAGTTCAAAATAGAGGAGGGGACCTGTCAAGCTGCAAAGGGCCTGTTTAAGAATGCCCTTGGCTTGGAGATGCGTGCTGACGGACCGTTAGCATGCTGACGGACCGGAAACGGAAGTGAGGAGGAAGCCGGGAGTCAGGGAAGCGGCGCCAGGTGGAGTGGTGCGGGCAGCGGGGGTTCGCTGCTCCTGCCGCTGTTGTCCATACTCTGAGTGTGCAGCTGCTCTGAGAGTGGCTGGGAGCAGTGTTCAGTGGATCGGGCAGCGGGGGATCGCTGCTGCTGCCACTGTTGTCCGTACTCTGAGTGTGCGGCTGCTGTGAGAGTGGCTGGGAGCAGTGTTCAGTGGATCGGGCAGCGGGGGATCGCTGCTGCTGCCACTGTTGTCCGTACTCTGAGTGTGCAGCTGCTCTGAGAGTGGCTGGGAGCAGTGTTCAGTGGATCGGGCAGCGGGGGATCGCTGCTGCTGCCACTGTTGTCCGTACTCTGAGTGTGCGGCTGCTGTGAGAATGGCTGGGAGCAGTGTTCAGCAGAGCGGGCAGCAGGGGATCGCTGCTGTTGCCGCTGTTATGTGAGTGTGAGGCTAATGGGTGAGCTGCTGCGGGCTAACTACAGTGCTGTGTGATTGTGTGTGTGGGATTGTGTGAGTGAGAGGGCACTGCCGGACCGTTGCTGCTACCGCGGCTTGTGGATATTGTGTGTGTGTTTGTGAGGAAGAGGAAAGGGTGAGTGCTGCTGCTGGGTGAGTAACTGAGGGTGCGCTGCTGGGGGTAAGAAAGAGTGTGAGTACTGCTGCAGGGAGAGAGTGAGTAAGAAATTGCTGCCAGGGGAGTGAAAGTGTGAGAGGGCTGCTGCTACTGGGAGAGAGTGTGTGCTGCTGCAGCCACAGCCTGCGTATGTGAGGTCTGTGGTCTGTGGACGAAGCAGGAGCCGGAAACTGAGTGAATAGGGGGCGCAGAGAGCTGGAGCAACTGCAAGGTGGAGTATCGGTGTCACAGGAGAGGTCCCACTCAGATAAGTATTGATTACCTACTTTATTGTGTATTGATTGTATTGGCTAGTTTTTATTGTCTTCATTGTTCTTTCGGAAGGTAATAGGAAGTTAGTTTTTCAAATGGGAGGGGCCGTGATTGAGTGTCTCACTCAGTGGGTGTCGTGCAAGATGTATGCGCACCTGGAGCAGCCGACCCAGGGTGAATACATATGCGCGAGATGTGAGCGAATGGCGAAGAAGCCCAAGTAACTGATCAAGAGCAGACCGTTATGCGACTGAGGGATATTCACAATCTTGAGCGAAGTTTAGATAGAACGGTGGAGAAGTTGCAGCAGGGGTCACTGGTAGATGAGGGTAATCAGGTAGGCAGTTGGTCACTGTTAGGAAGAAAAAGAGGGGGAGGCACGACATCTTGAATCTATCAAGCCCGAACAAATTTGCCCGATTGGACGAAGATTCGGTGGATGATAGCGACGAAATGACGGAGCCGGAGGAGACTGCTCCCTCTAGCAACCGGAGGAGTGGTCACTCTGGCTCAGATGGGATGAAAGCTAGAGAGGCGCCCAAGCAGTGGTGGTGGTAGGGGACTCTATCATCAGGAAGGCATATAGGGCAATCTGCTACTGGAATCGTGATCGCCGTATGGTCTGTTGTCTCCCGGGTGCTCGGTATTGCACATCGTGAACCAGGTAGATAGATTGTTGGGAGGGGCTGGGAAAGAACCGGTGGTCTTGGTGCACATTGGCACCAATGACAAAGTTAGTGGTAGGTGGGATGTCCTTAAGAAAGATTATAGGGACTTAGGCCAAAAACTAAAAAAAAGGACATCTAAGGTAATATTCTCCGAAATATTACCAGTGCCACGCACTAGCCCAGGGATACAGAGGGAGATTAGGGAGGTAAATGTGTGGCTTAGAGACTGGTGGAGGAAAGAGGGGTTTGTGTTCTTGGAACACTGGGCGGATTTCTCAGTCAGACGCCATCTTTTTTTTACGATGGATTGCACATAAATGAGGAAAGGGCTGCGGTGCTGGGGGGAAGGATGGTTAGTAGGTTGGTGGAGCTTTTAAACTAGGAGCAAGGGGGAGGGTTTAGCTAGAAACTATGGGTCATGCAGTGAGGATAGTAGGGATGGTGGTAGTGCGATAAATGGGGTGGAGAAGGGGGGAGGGAAAGTGCAGATGGTAAGGGTATTTACATGGGTTCTAATAAGGGTATTAAGAAAGGTATTGCCAAAACATTAACTAATAACAATTATGTGTCATCAAAGCATATAGAAAATTATGTATGGGACATAGGGGAAAATACTTATGTCAGGGCGGTGAATTTAGAGGAGAACATTGGGTTGATGAAAGAGAAAAGTATGGTGGGCAATACTAAGTATGGTGGGGTTGGAGAGGGAGCGAGAAGGTCAGTCTGTATCAGAAACTCTAGGGATGCACTAGTTAACCAGGATAGGATATCTTTAAAAAAACAAACGAATAAAGGAATCGCTAAACTAAAATGTATGCTTGCAAACGCAAGAAGTCTAGCAGGTTAAAATGGGGGAATTGGAATTGTTAGCATCAAAGGCTGAGTATGACATTATAGGTATTATGGAAACATGGTGCGACGACTCTCACGACTGGGTTCCAAACTTGTAGGGGTATTCTCTTTTCAGGAGGGACAGGGCAAGCAAAAGAGGAGAAGGTGTATGTCTTTATGTTAAACCATCACTTAAACCATACTTAAAGGAGGCTATGTATGAGGAGACTGGTGATAATGTGGAGTCACCATGGGTTGAAATCTCAAGTGGGGTTATTGATGCAAAAAAACTAGTCATAGGCATGTGCTATAAACAGCCGGATATTAGCATACATGAGGAAGAACAACTCTTGCAGCAAATCAAAATGGCTGCGGGATTGGGGGACATCCTTGTGATTGGAGATTTTAATTATTTGGATATAAACTGGAGTAACGATTCATGTGCTAAAGCGAGGGACAACAGGTTCTTAAATATGTTAAAGGATCACTACTTGTCTCAATTAGTCAAGGACCCAACTAGGGGTAAAACTACCCTAGATCTAGTAATTACTAATAATGTGGACATTATATCAAACACTAAAGTTGGGGAGACTTTGGGTAACAGTGATCACTATATGATCACATTCGACAACAGTTTTAGGAAACATAGCTACAGGGGTTCTACCAAAACTTTTAACTTTAGGAAGGCTAATTTCAGTATGCTGAGACGTGCACTTAACGACATTGAGTGGGAGGTTCTGTTTATTAACAAGAACACTTTGGAAATGTGGGATGTTTTAAAAGGGTTGCTGTATAGTATTATTCATAAATTTATTCCCATGGGCAGTAAACGCAGAAGTATTAAACTCAAACCGATGTGGCTTAACAAGAAGGTTAAGGCAGAAATGGATTAAAAAAAAAGCGGGCTGTCAAAGCATTTAAATCTAATGGAAAAGAGGAGTCTTCCAATTATTACAAGAAATGTAATTAAAAAAATGCAAAAAAGCAATAAGAGCAGCTAAAATGGAAAATGAAAAGCAAATCGCTATAGAGAGTAAAACCAATCCTAAAAAGTTTTTTTAAATACATAAACGGTAAAAGGTTAAAAAAGGAGAATATAGGTCCATTAAAAGATGAATTTGGAGAATTGCTAAATGATGACGAAATAAAAGCGGAAATACTGAACAAATTTTTTTCACCAGTATTCACCAGAGAAGAACTGATAGTGGGAGTAGAGCATAACAATTGTGACAGTAATGATTCATGATTAGATACTTGTTTAAGTGAAGAAGTAGTCCGGGAGAGACTAAGCAAAATTAAGATTAATAAATCACCTGGTCCTGATGGACTTCACCCGAGGGTACTTATGGAGCTTAGTTCACAACTAGCACGACCCCTGTACTTGATTTTCAATAGTTCCATTAGGTCAGGCAAATCCTGGTACCGAAGGATTTGCATATAGCTGAGGTAGTGCCATTATTTAAAAAGGGATCCAAAAATCTTCCTGGTTACTACAGACCGGTTAGTTTGATGTCTATAGTGGGGAAAATATTGGAAGGAATTCTAAGGGACAGCACTCAGGAGTATCTACAGACCGCTAGGATTATTAGCAAGAACCAGCATGGGTTTGTGAGGGATAGGTCATGTCAAACTAACTTAATTAGCTTCTATGAGGAAGTGAGCAATAATCTTGATCAGGGAAAAGCATTGGATGTGGTCTACCTAGATTTTGCAAAAGCCTTCGATACCGTGCCGCACAGGAGACTGATCAACAAATTAAAGGAGCTTGGCCTAGGAAAACCTGTTTGCACATGGATAAGCAGCTTGTCGGATAGCAGGGTACAGCGAGTAGTGGTCAACGGGAAGTCCTCAACCTGGTCCCCAGTAGTCAGCGGAATACCACAAGGGTCCGTACTCGGACCACTACTGTTCAACATATTTATCAATGACCTAGAAATAGGCCTGGAAAGCACAGTTTCAATCTTTGCAGATGATACTAAACTGTGTAAGGTAATTAATTCAGAATTGGATGTGTAGTCCTTGCAGAATGATCTATCTAAACTTGAATTCTGGGCGTCTAAATGGAAAATGAGGTTCAATACAGACAAATGCAAGGTTATGCATTTCAGGACTAAACACAAACTCGCAGCCTACATATTAAATGGCCAATATCTAGGGGAAACAGAATTGGAAAAAGATTTGGGGGTACTCATTGATAAAAGGCTTAACAACCATGCACAATGTCAAAGCGCAGTAAAGAAGGCAAGTAAGGTGCTAGCGTGCATAAAACGGGGAATTGAGACAAGGGACTCGGATGTAATCCTGCCGCTGTATAAAGCATTGGTACGTCCGCACCTGGAATATTGTGTTCAGTTTTCAGTACCACTGTATAAAAAAGATATTGGTGAACTCGAAAAGGGTTCAAAGGCAAGCTAGTAAACTGATTTAAGGCCTAGAGGGACTGGATTACGAGGAAAGGCTTACTAGGTTGAATATGTATATACTAGAAAAGAGGCGCCTAAGAGGAGATATTATTAATATCTTCAAATATGTAAAGGGACATCGCAAAGAGTTATCAGAGGAATTATTTATTAAAGAACACAGTTTAGTACACGTAGGCACTCGCTGCGGCTGGAGGAGAGAAAGTTCCAAACGCAATGGAGGAAAGGGTTCTTCACTGTTAGGGCAATAAGGATTTGGAATTCCCTGCCAGGGAAGGTGGTAATGGCGGACTCTGTAAATGGATTTAAAAAAGGAATAGATAAATTTCTGAATGAAAATGATATCCAAGGTTAAAATATTTAAAATATCTACATAGTTAATCCGGGGGTAATAGGAGTATAGTAGTTAACTAGACATAAAACATTATTCAGCGGGTATGTTGAATCATCACAACTTAATACGGGTTGAACACGATGGGCAATTTGCCTCTATTCAACCTCAATTACTATGTTACTATGTATGTAACACACTTGCGCAGTATATACTGTATAGCAGGGGAGCATTAGCATTAGGGGAAGTTACTTTGAATGCAGGGTGCTTATTTGGCCCAAGATTAAGTGCTTTTCCCAGAGTATCCAGTAAAAGTTAATGTGTCCACAAAGGAAAGTGTAAGAATTGTGTCTACAGATACAGTACACTGTGCTGGATGTAGAGGTGAATTTATTACCCCAGAGTTTTTGCCCAGACCCTTCACCCTCTCCTCAACTTATAAAAATAATAATAATAAAAATAATAATTTTATTTATATAGCGCTCTCTCTCCAACAGGAAACAAGGCGTTTTATAGACATCAAAATCAATGCACATCTGGGGTCATTCTGAGGTAATCGCTAGCTGCCGTTGTTCGCAGTGCAGCGATCAGGCTAAAAATCGGCACTTTTGCGCATGCATATGCGGCTCAATGCGCACGCGTGACGTACTTTCACAAAAGCCGATGTAGTTTCACACAAGATCAAGCGACGCTTTTCAGTCGCACCGCTGACCGCAGAGTGATTGACATGAAGTGCGCGTTTCTGGCTGTCAACTGACCGTTTTCAGGGAGTGTTCGTAAAAATGCAGGTGTGCCAGGAAAAACGCAGGCGTGGCTGGCCGAACTCAGGGCGTGTTTGTGACGTCAAAACAGGAACTAAACAGTCTGAAGTGATCGCAAGCTAGGAGTAAGTCTCGACCTGCTCAGAAACTGCACAATCTTTTTTTGTAGCAGTGCTGCGATCCTTTCGTTCGCACTTCTGCTAAGCTAAGATACACTTAGCATTTGCACGGCTGCTAAAAACAGCTAGCGAGCGAACAACTCGGAATGAGGACCCTTATACAGAAGATTTAAGTAATACAGCAATAGATAAGCAACAGAGACATAAAAGAAAACCCTAAGCACACAGAAAGCATAATGCATGATTGGTGTAGGCATTTTGGGTAATAGCTTCCAAGGGTTGTGTATTCCACCCTCACAAGGTACCAGGTGTGGCAGCCATCTTGGGCGCACTACGTAGGATTACCCAGGGTGGAATAGTCCCACACTGTTTACTGTGTCTCCCTCCCACTGACTATCTTCTGTAGATTGGAGGATGTTGCACAATCTGCTCTGCCACACTGACCCATGTAAGTTGATTGCAGGTGGATCTCCAGCATCTGGTCTCCTGCTTCGACAACTGCAAAGCGTAAGAGTCAGTATGATAGATGGAACATCCTGTACCGAACAGGTGAATGGTCTCTGGGTAGGAGGTGGGACTAGCCAACAGGAAGCAGGGGAAGACAGAGCTGAACACTATTTGGCCAAGGCAAGTCCCAAATTGCTTAAAAATAAGTAAAATTCCAAGCAGTGCACTGCTTAAATAGACCCATGATGTTATGCAGATTGCCTTTCCCCCTAAGGTAGAGGTACTGGGCCGTTGCAGTCGGTGGTGAAGCCCTATGCCCCCCCCCCCCCCCCCTATACTAGTAGAGGGGAGACTATGAGTCAGAGTGTGGAAATGGGGATAACCCTGAGCACCAGCTTGGGGCACTTGCCCTAATAATGTCAGAGAAATGAGAGGTCTTCAACTGCCATACCAAATACACACACAAAGCCCACTCATACAGGTGGGTACAGTGGCATAACTATGGAGTACGGTGGCCAATCCCAGGATCGAGATAGGCGGGATCCCGGGATTTAGGCAAAAAATCAGACGTGTTTCAATCCCGGGGATTGAGGGTTCATGCAGCCCTTTGTTTTTTTAAAGTCAGGCAGCATTGAGCAGCCTCAGGACACTCAAACGCTGCCCGGCTCCCTCCTCTTGGCTCCCCCTGTGCTGCGTGATGTGCAGTCACAGGTCACACTGCGCAGTCAGCCAACTGCCGCCAAGTCCGAAGTATATCTCCCACCCTCCCACCCCCTTCATATGGTGAGTTATGTGTGCAGGGTATGCGAAAGGGGTGGACACATAGGGAAAAGCCAATGCCGGGTATCCCGGGAACCCTGGGATTTACCATTTTTCAATACCAATCCCCGGGATTAAAAAAATGGCCTGGGTTTGGCCACCCTACTATGGAGGGTGAAGAGAATGCAGCTACTATGGGGCCCAGCCGCTTGGGGGCCCGAAGGATCAGCATGCAATCCCACTGCACCATTTATATATTTTTTTCATTGCTTGTTTACAGTGCACTGGGTTCGGGACCAATCAGGGCAGTTTACTTTCTGGCAGGGGTAGGGGAGGGGTGTCACTGGGATTGTACCACAGAGCAGCCCTCCCCTCAGTGTTTATTCAGAGCCTTTTCCTTGGTGAGAAAGACTTGAAAGATGATAACGTCATCATCCCGCAAGTCCGGAGTGTGGAAACATGTCTGCAGCACGGCTGATGGTCCTGGATCGGAAAGTGAGCAGTGGAGTCCAACTGTGGTGAACTTCCCACGTTTCCTGTGCGTGTGAGGTACCAGAAAACAAAACTATAATGTAGAGGTGAAAGATAAAATGTAGATACATCGCAAAAACTCCTGTAGGGATAGAGTGGGATATATCCCACTCTATCCATACAGGAGTTTTTGCACTGTATCTACATTTTATCTTTCATTTATACATTGTGACCCTACAGGTTTGAAGCACCAAAATTTTCCTTGTTATTTACGTATAATGTAGAGGTGTGCAGTGCAGCCTGTAACTATGCTGCTCTTGTGGAACTAGATGTCCCAGCAAGCTAGCAATTGTTCACAGCAGCTGCAGAAGTCACAGAAGCCTGCTGTATTACAGTATGTGTCATTGCACATGGTGAGGAGGATGCACTGTAAACCGCGACATGCTGTGATCCGGAAGCGGAAGTGACGCGTGCACACAAGGGCACGGAAAGAGCCGGTACCAGACAGAGCCGGTGCCGGGGGAAAAGCCGCTGAGAGCAGGGAGCCGGAGCAGGGACTGGAGCCTGAGCCAGGTGCGGGGAGCCGCACCGGGAAGGGAGCCGGAGCCAGGTGTCGGGGATAAGGCACCTCGAGTGAGGGAAGCCAGAACGGGACGGGTGCCTCAGCCAGGTGCTGGGGCACTTCAGATTGACATCAAAGCACACTGAGACGCTGTAGGGAGTGAGATTGCAAGCGCAGGACGGAGTCGGGTGCCGGGAGCAAACTGCTGTGACAGAGCAGGGTCCCGGGAGTAGGCTGCTGTAAATAAGGAGAACAACGCACCAGGAGCGGGACAGTGGTGCTGGGAATCTAGGACGAAGCCTTCACAAGGGAAGCGGTAACCAGTAAACCAGTGAGTGGGTACTGCAGCAGGAGGTCCAGACTCCCCCCGCACACGCGAGTATCATTATCATTACTGTATTGACTGTTTTGCATTGATACACTTTTACACATTGTATTATCTATTACTGTTCTGTTGTTGAATATTGTTTCTCTTCACAGCTAGGCTTTAGTACCGTATTGTATTGCATTGTTTGTATTGTTTTCTGAAGGTAACAGGGAGTTAGACCTTACAAACAAAATGGGTGGGGCCGTGATTGAGACTCTCACTCACTGCATGTCGTGCAAGATGTATGCGCACCTGGAGCAACTGTCCCAGAGTAAATACATCTGCGCGATTTGTGTCTGAACTGCTGCCCTGAAAGCCCAGGTAAGTGATCTAGAGCAAACCGTTACAAGACTGAGAGATATTCACAAGTTGTAGGGGGGACACTGGTAGAGGAGGATGAGAACAAACAGGTAGCCAGCTGGGTGGAGGTTAGAAGGAAGAAAAAGAGGGGGAGGCAGGACATCTTTGAAATGCCAAACCCCAATAAATTTGCACGATTGGATGAAGATTCTGTGGATCGCAGTGAGGAAATGGCGGAGCTGGAGGAGACTGTTCCCTCTAGCAACTGGAGAAGCGGTCCCTCCGTCACAGATGGGGAAAAAAAGAAAGCGAGGTACATATTCAGATTGTGGTGGTAGGGGATTCTATTATCAGGAAGACAGACAGGGCAATCTGCTACCAGGGCCGTGATAGCCGTATGGTCTGTTGTCTCCCGGGTGCTCGGTATGAAACATTGCGGACCGGGTAGAAAGATTGTTTGGAGGGGCTAGGAATGACCCGGCAGTCTTGGTGCATGTTGGCACCAATGACAAAGTTATTGGTAGGTGGGATGTCCTTAAGAAAGACTATAGGAACTTAGGTCATAAACTTAAGGCAAGGACATCTAAGGTAATTTTCTCCGAAATATTACCAGTGCCACACACTAGCCAAGGGAGGCAGAGAAAGATTAGGGAGGTAAATGTGTGGCTTAGAGAATGGGTAGGAAAGAGAAGTTTGTGTTCCTGGAACACTGGGCGGACTTTTCAGTCAGACGCCATCTTTTTTGCCGCAAAGCATTGCACCTGAATGAGGAGGGGACAGGAGTGCTGGGGGGAAGGATGTTTAGAAGGCTGGAGCAGATTTTAAACTATGAGCCTGGGGGAGGGTTTAGCTAGAAACTATGGGTCAAGTAGTGAGAACAGTAAGGATGGAGGTAGTGAGCTGAATGTGGGTTGAGAAGGTGGAGAGGGAAAGAGTAGCCGGCAAGGGGGTTAACGACGGTATTACCTGGGGTATTGCCACAACACTAACTAACAATGATTATGGGTCATCAATACTGCATATAGAAAGTGATATCCCTAGTATAAGAGGGAATACTTACCTTAATTGTATGTATTTAAACGCTAGAAATCTTACAGGATAAAAGGGGTTACTAGAAGTCCTTGCAGCAAATAAACAGTATGATATTATAGGCATTACTGAAACTTGGTGGGACGAATCTCATGATTGGACAGTCAATCTGGAGGGATATACGCTTTTCAGGAAAGACAGATTAAATAAACTGGGTGGAGGGGTATGTATTTATGTAAAGCCATGACATACGGGAAGATATTCATGAGGGGACTGAAAATACTGTTGAGACTTTATGGATAGAAATTGCATGCTAGGGAAAGGGAACTAAAAGATACTATTAGGGCTATGCTACAAGCCGCCTGGTATTAATGTGTCTGATGAGGAATTGTTACTGAAGCAAATTGAAAAGGCGTAAGGAATAGGAGATGTAATAGTGATGGGAGATTTTAACTATCCGGAGATAAATTGGACAAATGATTCATGTGATACTGCTAGGGGTAATAGGTTTTTAAACACACTAAATGATCACTACTTACTTCAACTAATCGAGGAACCAACTAGGTACAATGCAAACTTAGACCTGGTATTAATAAACAATGGGGAATTGATCTCAAATATTATAATAGGGGAGCCCATGGGAAACAGCTACCACAATAGGGTCACATTCAATATCAGTTTTCATAATCATTCCTATATAGGCTCAACTAGGACTCTAAACTTTAGTAAAGCCAACTTTGACATGATAAAGCAAGCTTTGAGGGACATTGGCCCTCATTCCGAGTTGATCGCTCACTAGCAACTTTTTAGCAGCCGTGCAAATGCATAGTCACCGCTAGAGATGAGCGGGTTCGGTTTCTTTGAATCCGAACCCGCACGAACTTCACTTTTTTTTCCACGGGTCCGAGCGACTCGGATCTTCCCGCCTTGCTCGGTTAACCCGAGCGCGCCCGAACGTCATCATGACGCTGTCGGATTCTCGCGAGGCTCGGATTCTATCGCGAGACTCGGATTCTATATAAGGAGCCGCGCGTCGCCGCCATTTTCACTCGTGCATTGAGATTGATAGGGAGAGGACGTGTCTGGCGTCCTCTCCATTAGAATAGAGATAGATAGATTAGATAGAGAGAGATTGTGCAGAGTCGCAGACAGAGTTAGTTTACCACAGTCAGTGACCAGTGCAGCAGCTAGTTAACTTTTATTTAATATAATATATCCGTTCACTTCTCTCTGCTATATCCGTTCTCTGCCTGAAAAAAAAAACGATACACAGCACAGTCAGTCACACAGTGTGACTCAGTCTGTGTGCACTCAGCTCAGCCCAGTGTGCTGCACAGTCATCAATGTATAAATTAAAAGCTTATAATTAATTGTGGGGGAGACTGGGGAGCACTGCAGGTTGTTAGCAGGAGCCAGGAGTACAATTATATTAATTAACAGTGCACACTTTTGCTGCAGGAGTGGTGACCAGTGCCTGACCACCAGTATAGTATTGTTGTATACTACTAATATCTCTTTAAATATCAACCAGTCTATATTAGCAGCAGACACAGTACAGTGCGGTAGTTCACGGCTGTGGCTACCTCTGTGTCGGCACACGGCAGGCAGTCCGTCCGACCAGAATTGTATTATTTATTATTATATACCTACCACCTAACCGTGGTTTTTTTTTCATTCTTTATACCGTCATAGTGTCATCCTAATTGTTACGAGTATACTACTATCTCTTTATCAACCAGTGTACAGTGCGGTAGTTCACGGCTGTGGCTACCTCTGTGTCGGCACACGGCAGGCAGTCCGTCCGACCAGAATTGTATTATTTATTATTATATACCTACCACCTAACCGTGGTTTTTTTTTCATTCTTTATACCGTCATAGTGTCATCCTAATTGTTACGAGTATACTACTATCTCTTTATCAACCAGTGTACAGTGCGGTAGTTCACGGCTGTGGCTACCTCTGTGTCGGCACACGGCAGGCAGTCCGTCCGACCAGAATTGTATTATTTATTATTATATACCTACCACCTAACCGTGGTTTTTTTTTCATTCTTTATACCGTCATAGTGTCATCCTAATTGTTACGAGTATACTACTATCTCTTTATCAACCAGTGTACAGTGCGGTAGTTCACGGCTGTGGCTACCTCTGTGTCGGCACACGGCAGGCAGTCCGTCCGACCAGAATTGTATTATTTATTATTATATACCTACCACCTAACCGTGGTTTTTTTTTCATTCTTTATACCGTCATAGTGTCATCCTAATTGTTACGAGTATACTACTATCTCTTTATCAACCAGTGTACAGTGCGGTAGTTCACGGCTGTGGCTACCTCTGTGTCGGCACACGGCAGGCAGTCCGTCCGACCAGAATTGTATTATTTATTATTATATACCTACCACCTAACCGTGGTTTTTTTTTCATTCTTTATACCGTCATAGTGTCATCCTAATTGTTACGAGTATACTACTATCTCTTTATCAACCAGTGTACAGTGCGGTAGTTCACGGCTGTGGCTACCTCTGTGTCGGCAGTCGGCAGGCAGTCCGTCCATCCATAATTGTATTATTATTATAATATATACCACCTAACCGTGGTTTTTTTTTCATTCTTTATACCGTCATAGTGTCATACTAGTTGTTACGAGTATACTACTATCTCTTTATCAACCAGTGTACAGTGCGGTAGTTCACGGCTGTGGCTACCTCTGTGTCGGCAGTCGGCAGGCAGTCCGTCCATCCATAATTGTATTATTATTATAATATATACCACCTAACCGTGGTTTTTTTTTCATTCTTTATACCGTCGTCATAGTGTCATACTAGTTGTTACGAGTATACTACTATCTCTTTATCAACCAGTGTACAGTGCGGTAGTTCACGGCTGTGGCTACCTCTGTGTCGGCAGTCGGCAGGCAGTCCGTCCATCCATAATTGTATTATTATTATAATATATACCACCTAACCGTGGTTTTTTTTTTCATTCTTTATACCGTCGTCATAGTGTCATACTAGTTGTTACGAGTATACTACTATCTCTTTATCAACCAGTGTACAGTGCGGTAGTTCACGGCTGTGGCTACCTCTGTGTCGGCAGTCGGCAGGCAGTCCGTCCATCCATAATTGTATTATTATTATAATATATACCACCTAACCGTGGTTTTTTTTTCATTCTTTATACCGTCGTCATAGTGTCATACTAGTTGTTACGAGTATACTACTATCTCTTTATCAACCAGTGTACAGTGCGGTAGTTCACGGCTGTGGCTACCTCTGTGTCGGCAGTCGGCAGGCAGTCCGTCCATCCATAATTGTATTATTATTATAATATATACCACTTAACCGTGGTTTTTTTTTCATTCTTTATACCGTCGTCATAGTGTCATACTAGTTGTTACGAGTATACTACTATCTCTTTATCAACCAGTGTACAGTGCGGTAGTTCACGGCTGTGGCTACCTCTGTGTCGGCAGTCGGCAGGCAGTCCGTCCATCCATAATTGTATTATTATTATAATATATACCACCTAACCGTGGTTTTTTTTTCATTCTTTATACCGTCGTCATAGTGTCATACTAGTTGTTACGAGTATACTACTATCTCTTTATCAACCAGTGTACAGTGCGGTAGTTCACGGCTGTGGCTACCTCTGTGTCGGCAGTCGGCAGGCAGTCCGTCCATCCATAATTGTATTATTATTATAATATATACCACCTAACCGTGGTTTTTTTTTCATTCTTTATACCGTCGTCATAGTGTCATACTAGTTGTTACGAGTATACTACTATCTCTTTATCAACCAGTGTACAGTGCGGTAGTTCACGGCTGTGGCTACCTCTGTGTCGGCAGTCGGCAGGCAGTCCGTCCATCCATAATTGTATTATTATTATAATATATACCACCTAACCGTGGTTTTTTTATACCACCTAACCGTGGCAGTCCGTCCATAATTGTATACTAGTATCCAATCCATCCATCTCCATTGTTTACCTGAGGTGCCTTTTAGTTCTGCCTATAAAATATGGAGAACAAAAAAGTTGAGGTTCCAAAATTAGGGAAAGATCAAGATCCACTTCCACCTCGTGCTGAAGCTGCTGCCACTAGTCATGGCCGAGACGATGAAATGCCAGCAACGTCGTCTGCCAAGGCCGATGCCCAATGTCATAGTACAGAGCATGTCAAATCCAAAACACCAAATATCAGAAAAAAAAGGACTCCAAAACCTAAAATAAAATTGTCGGAGGAGAAGCGTAAACTTGCCAATATGCCATTTACCACACGGAGTGGCAAGGAACGGCTGAGGCCCTGGCCTATGTTCATGGCTAGTGGTTCAGCTTCACATGAGGATGGAAGCACTCAGCCTCTCGCTAGAAAACTGAAAAGACTCAAGCTGGCAAAAGCACCGCAAAGAACTGTGCGTTCTTTGAAATCCCAAATCCACAAGGAGAGTCCAATTGTGTCGTTTGCGATGCCTGACCTTCCCAACACTGGACGTGAAGAGCATGCGCCTTCCACTATTTGCATGCCCCCTGCAAGTGCTGGAAGGAGCACCCGCAGTCCAGTTCCTGATAGTCAGATTGAAGATGTCAGTGTTGAAGTACACCAGGATGAGGAGGATATGGGTGTTGCTGGCGCTGGGGAGGAAATTGACCAGGAGGATTCTGATGGTGAGGTGGTTTGTTTAAGTCAGGCACCCGGGGAGACACCTGTTGTCCGTGGGAGGAATATGGCCGTTGACATGCCAGGTGAAAATACCAAAAAAATCAGCTCTTCGGTGTGGAGGTATTTCACCAGAAATGCGGACAACAGGTGTCAAGCCGTGTGTTCCCTTTGTCAAGCTGTAATAAGTAGGGGTAAGGACGTTAACCACCTCGGAACATCCTCCCTTATACGTCACCTGCAGCGCATTCATAATAAGTCAGTGACAAGTTCAAAAACTTTGGGTGACAGCGGAAGCAGTCCACTGACCAGTAAATCCCTTCCTCTTGTAACCAAGCTCACGCAAACCACCCCACCAACTCCCTCAGTGTCAATTTCCTCCTTCCCCAGGAATGCCAATAGTCCTGCAGGCCATGTCACTGGCAAGTCTGACGAGTCCTCTCCTGCCTGGGATTCCTCCGATGCATCCTTGCGTGTAACGCCTACTGCTGCTGGCGCTGCTGTTGTTGCCGCTGGGAGTCGATGGTCATCCCAGAGGGGAAGTCGTAAGCCCACTTGTACTACTTCCAGTAAGCAATTGACTGTTCAACAGTCCTTTGCGAGGAAGATGAAATATCACAGCAGTCATCCTACTGCAAAGCGGATAACTGAGGCCTTGGCATCCTGGGTGGTGAGAAACGTGGTTCCGGTATCCATCATTACTGCAGAGCCAACTAGAGACTTGTTGGAGGTACTGTGTCCCCGGTACCAAATACCATCTAGGTTCCATTTCTCTAGGCAGGCGATACCGAAAATGTACACAGACCTCAGAAAAAGAGTCACCAGTGTCCTAAAAAATGCAGCTGTACCCAATGTCCACTTAACCACGGACATGTGGACAAGTGGAGCAGGGCAGGGTCAGGACTATATGACTGTGACAGCCCACTGGGTAGATGTATGGACTCCCGCCGCAAGAACAGCAGCGGCGGCACCAGTAGCAGCATCTCGCAAACGCCAACTCTTTCCTAGGCAGGCTACGCTTTGTATCACCGCTTTCCAGAATACGCACACAGCTGAAAACCTCTTACGGCAACTGAGGAAGATCATCGCGGAATGGCTTACCCCAATTGGACTCTCCTGTGGATTTGTGGCATCGGACAACGCCAGCAATATTGTGTGTGCATTAAATCTGGGCCAATTCCAGCACGTCCCATGTTTTGCACATACCTTGAATTTGGTGGTGCAGAATTTTTTAAAAAACGACAGGGGCGTGCAAGAGATGCTGTCGGTGGCCAGAAGAATTGCGGGACACTTTCGGCGTACAGGCACCACGTACAGAAAACTGGAGCACCACCAAAAACTACTGAACCTGCCCTGCCATCATCTGAAGCAAGAAGTGGTAACGAGGTGGAATTCAACCCTCTATATGCTTCAGAGGTTGGAGGAGCAGCAAAAGGCCATTCAAGCCTATACAATTGAGCACGATATAGTAGGTGGAATGCACCTGTCTCAAGTGCAGTGGAGAATGATTTCAACGTTGTGCAAGGTTCTGATGCCCTTTGAACTTGCCACACGTGAAGTCAGTTCAGACACTGCCAGCCTGAGTCAGGTCATTCCCCTCATCAGGCTTTTGCAGAAGAAGCTGGAGGCATTGAAGAAGGAGCTAACACGGAGCGATTCCGCTAGGCATGTGGGACTTGTGGATGCAGCCCTTAATTCGCTTAACAAGGATTCACGGGTGGTCAATCTGTTGAAATCAGAGCACTACATTTTGGCCACCGTGCTCGATCCTAGATTTAAAGCCTACCTTGGATCTCTCTTTCCGGCAGACACAGGTCTGCTGGGGTTGAAAGACCTGCTGGTGACAAAATTGTCAAGTCAAGCGGAACGCGACCTGTCAACATCTCCTCCTTCACATTCTCCCGCAACTGGGGGTGCGAGGAAAAGGCTCAGAATTCCGAGCCCACCCGCTGGCGGTGATGCAGGGCAGTCTGGAGCGACTGCTGATGCTGACATCTGGTCCGGACTGAAGGACCTGACAACGATTACGGACATGTCGTCTACTGTCACTGCATATGATTCTCTCAACATTGATAGAATGGTGGAGGATTATATGAGTGACCGCATCCAAGTAGGCACGTCACACAGTCCGTACTTATACTGGCAGGAAAAAGAGGCAATTTGGAGGCCCTTGCACAAACTGGCTTTATTCTACCTAAGTTGCCCTCCCACAAGTGTGTACTCCGAAAGAGTGTTTAGTGCCGCCGCTCACCTTGTCAGCAATCGGCGTACGAGGTTACATCCAGAAAATGTGGAGAAGATGATGTTCATTAAAATGAATTATAATCAATTCCTCCGCGGAGACATTGACCAGCAGCAATTGCCTCCACAAAGTACACAGGGAGCTGAGATGGTGGATTCCAGTGGGGACGAATTGATAATCTGTGAGGAGGGGGATGTACACGGTGATATATCGGAGGGTGAAGATGAGGTGGACATCTTGCCTCTGTAGAGCCAGTTTGTGCAAGGAGAGATTAATTGCTTCTTTTTTGGGGGGGGTCCAAACCAACCCGTCATATCAGTCACAGTCGTGTGGCAGACCCTGTCACTGAAATGATGGGTTGGTTAAAGTGTGCATGTCCTGTTTTGTTTATACAACATAAGGGTGGGTGGGAGGGCCCAAGGATAATTCCATCTTGCACCTCTTTTTTCTTTTCTTTTTCTTTGCATCATGTGCTGATTGGGGAGGGTTTTTTGGAAGGGACATCCTGCGTGACACTGCAGTGCCACTCCTAGATGGGCCCGGTGTTTGTGTCGGCCACTAGGGTCGCTAATCTTACTCACACAGCTACCTCATTGCGCCTCTTTTTTTCTTTGCGTCATGTGCTGTTTGGGGAGGGTTTTTTGGAAGGGACATCCTGCGTGACACTGCAGTGCCACTCCTAGATGTGCCCGGTGTTTGTGTCGGCCACTAGGGTCGCTAATCTTACTCACACAGTCAGCTACCTCATTGCGCCTCTTTTTTTCTTTGCGTCATGTGCTGTTTGGGGAGGGTTTTTTGGAAGGGACATCCTGCGTGACACTGCAGTGCCACTCCTAGATGTGCCCGGTGTTTGTGTCGGCCACTAGGGTCGCTAATCTTACTCACACAGTCAGCTACCTCATTGCGCCTCTTTTTTTCTTTGCGTCATGTGCTGTTTGGGGAGGGTTTTTTGGAAGGGCCATCCTGCGTGACACTGCAGTGCCACTCCTAGATGGGCCCGGTGTTTGTGTCGGCCACTAGGGTCGCTTATCTTACTCACACAGCGACCTCGGTGCAAATTTTAGGACTAAAAATAATATTGTGAGGTGTGATGTGTTCAGAATAGGCTGAAAATGAGTGTAAATTATGTTTTTTGAGGTTAATAATACTTTGGGATCAAAATTACCCCCAAATTCTATGATTTAAGCTGTTTTTTAGGGTTTTTTTAAAAAAACACCCGAATCCAAAACACACCCGAATCCGACAAAAAAAATTCGGTGAGGTTTTGCCAAAACGCGGTCGAACCCAAAACACGGCCGCGGAACCGAACCCAAAACCAAAACACAAAACCCGAAAAATTTCCGGCGCTCATCTCTAGTCACCGCCCACGGGGGAGTGTATTTTCACTTTGCAAGTGTGCAATCGCATGTGTAGCCGAGCGGAACAAAAACATTTTGTGCAAAACAAGACCAGCCCTGTAGTTACATATCCTGTGCCATGATTCCAGCGACGGAGGTTCCGGAATTGATGTCAGATACCCGCCCTGCAAACGCCTGGTCACACCTGCGTTTTCCCTACCACTCCCAGAAAACGGTCAGTTGACACCCATAAACGTCCTCTTCCTGTCAATCTCCTTGCGATCGGCTGTGCGAATGGATTCGTCGCTAGAAGCATTACACAGCAACGATGCTGTTTGTACCCGTACGACACGCATGTGCATTGTGGAGCATACGCATGCGCAGTTTTGCATTTTTTTTACCTTATCGCTGTGCTGCGAAAATCAGTAGTGAGCGATCAACTCGGAATGACCCCCCATTGAATGGGAAATTTTGTTTCAAGGAAAAAATACTACGGAGAAATGGGTAGTATTAAAAATAAGAATTTACTTACCGATAATTCTATTTCTCGTAGTCCGTAGTGGATGCTGGGGACTCCGTCAGGACCATGGGGAATAGCGGCTCCGCAGGAGACAGGGCACAAAAGTAAAAGCTTTAGGATCAGGTGGTGTGCACTGGCTCCTCCCCCTATGACCCTCCTCCAAGCCTCAGTTAGGATACTGTGCCCGGACGAGCGTACACAATAAGGAAGGATTTTGAATCCCGGGTAAGACTCATACCAGCCACACCAATCACACCGTACAACCTGTGATCTGAACCCAGTTAACAGCATGATAACAGCGGAGCCTCTGAAAAGATGGCTCACAACAATAATAACCCGATTTTTGTAACAATAACTATGTACAAGTATTGCAGACAATCCGCACTTGGGATGGGCGCCCAGCATCCACTACGGACTACGAGAAATAGAATTATCGGTAAGTAAATTCTTATTTTCTCTGACGTCCTAAGTGGATGCTGGGGACTCCGTCAGGACCATGGGGATTACACCAAAGCTCCCAAACGGGCGGGAGAGTGCGGATGACTCTGCAGCACCGAGTGAGAGAACTCCAGGTCCTCCTCAGCCAGGGTGTGCCCCTGACCAAGTAGCAGCTCGGCAAAGTTGTAAAGCCGAGACCCCTCGGGCAGCCGCCCAAGATGAGCCCACCTTCCTTGTGGAATGGGCATTTACATATTTTGGCTGTGGCAGGCCTGCCACAGAATGTGCAAGCTGAATTGTACTACACATCCAACTAGCAATCGTCTGCTTAGAAGCAAGAGCACCCAGTTTGTTGGGTGCATACAGGATAACAGCCAGAGCCGGCGCTTCCATTAGGCAGCTTTAGGCAGCTGCCTATGGGCGCCGGGACCTGAGGGGGCGGCCCACTGAGACTGCCTAGTAGAAAAATGAAGGATGTCTCTGAGAGACA
The DNA here is from genome assembly GCF_028390025.1 of Pseudophryne corroboree. Taxonomy (NCBI): domain Eukaryota; kingdom Metazoa; phylum Chordata; class Amphibia; order Anura; family Myobatrachidae; genus Pseudophryne; species Pseudophryne corroboree. Next base: position 223,022,445 of record NC_086450.1, read on the forward strand.
CCCTTGTTTTTAGATTAGGGGTCGGCGGGCATAGGAGCAGCGCCTGTGTCATCAGCTGCTCAGGGAGTCAGGCACAGTCATAGAGATCGGCACCACTGAAAGCAAGAGAGGATGCAGAGCTGACAGGCAGGCGCCAGGGACAGAGGAGGACAGCGCGTTACCTGCCGCCGGAACTTCCAGGTTCCCTGCAGGCGTCTAAACGGCATTGCGCTTGCGCAGAAGCTGCAGCTGTACCCGGCCAGCGCTTTCAGCTGCATGTCCTGAATTCTTGGCAGCAAGGACCGCCGGACAAACAGCGCTTGACCTGAGCCGCCCCCACAGCACAGTATAGTCGCCAGGCAGAGGAAGAGAAACGAATCTGAGGTGAGGTAAGAATCTCTCCTCAGCATACACAACACTGAACTGCCAAAGCAGTGCGGGTTTTGTATCTCCCCAATGCTCTCTTCCTCCACGATGATCCCAAGTGAGGTCCTGTGTCCCATCTTCCCCCCTGATGTCCCTAGGTCCAATGTACCTTTTCCCCCCCTGATGTCCCTAGGTCCTATGTAACCCCCCCACCCCTTATGTCCCTAGGTCCTAAGTACCTCTCCCCCCCCCCTGATTTCCGTAGGTCCTATGTACTTCTCCCCCCCCCCCGATGTCCCTAGGTCCCATGTCCCTCCTCACCCATCCTCCGTCTTGTGCCCAATGTCCTGTGTCACCCTTTCCCCCTCGTGTACTGTACATGTCCTGTGTCACCTCTCCCCATGTCCTCTGTTCCTGTGTCCCTCCTCTCCCTCTCTCCACCCTCATGTGCCCATGTACTGTCACCTTCTCCCCATGTGTAAATGTCCTGTGTCACCTTCCCATGTCCCCAGGTCCTGTGTCCCACCTCCACCCCTGATGTCCCTAGGTCCTATGTCCCTCCTTCCCTTTCCCCCATCTTGTGCCCATGTCCTGTGTCACTTCCTCCCATTCATGTTCCCAGGTACTGTAACCCCTTCCCCCTAATGTGTCCAGGTCTTGTCACCCCCCCCCCCCCATATCCTGTGTCACCCCCCCCCATGTCCCCAGGTCCTGTGTCCCTCCTACCCCTCTCTCTACCCTCATGTCCCAGGTCCTGTGTCATCTCCTCCACCTCATGTGTACTGTACTTGTCCTGTGTCACCTCCCCCCCATGTCCCAAGGTTCTGTGTCCCCCCTTCTCCCTCATGTGCCCAGGTCCTGTGTCACACCCCCTCATATCCTTAGGTTTTGTGTCCCTCCATCCCCTTCTACCCGCCTCATGTCCCCATGTCGCCCCTCATGTGCCCATGTCCTGTGTCACAGCTTCACCGGCTCCTCCATCCCTCCAGGGGGGCAGAAAGCTAAAATTTTGCCTAGGGTGCTTAGAAACCTTGCACCGGCCCTGATAACAGCAAGTCAGTTTTCCTGACTCCAGCCGTCCTGGAAAAATATATTTTCAGGGCCCTGACAACATCTAGCAACTTGGAGTCCTCCAAGTCCCTAGTAGCCGCTAGAGATGAGCGGGTTCGGTTTCTCTGAATCCGAACCCGCCAGAACTTCATGTTTTTTTTCACGGGTCCGAGCGACTCGGATCTTCCCGCCTTGCTTGGTTAACCCGAGCGCGCCCGAACGTCATCATGACGCTGTCGGATTCTCGCGAGGCTCGGATTCTATCGCGAGACTCGGATTCTATATAAGGAGCCGCGCGTCGCCGCCATTTTCACACGTGCATTGAGATTGATAGGGAGAGGACGTGGCTGGCGTCCTCTCCGTTTAGAATTAGAATAGATTAGAGAGACACTTGATTTACTAATTTTGGGGAGCATTAGGAGTACTCAGTAGTGTACAGTGCAGAGTTTTGCTGATAGTGACCAGTGACCACCACTTTTATTTATAATCCGTTCTCTGCCTGAAAAAAGCGATACACAGCACACAGTGACTCAGTCACATACCATATCTGTGTGCACTGCTCAGGCTCAGGCCAGTGTGCTGCATCATCTATATATATTATATATCTGTCTGACTGCTCAGCTCACACAGCTTATAATTGTGGGGGAGACTGGGGAGCACTACTGCAGTGCCAGTTATAGGTTATAGCAGGAGCCAGGAGTACATAATATTATATTAAAATTAAACAGTGCACACTTTTGCTGCAGGAGTGCCACTGCCAGTGTGACTAGTGACCAGTGACCTGACCACCAGTATATAATATTAGTAGTATACTATCTCTTTATCAACCAGTCTATATTAGCAGCAGACACAGTACAGTGCGGTAGTTCACGGCTGTGGCTACCTCTGTGTCGGCACTCGGCAGCCCGTCCATAATTGTATATACCAGTTACCTAACCGTGGTTTTTTTTTCTTTCTTTATACATACATACTAGTTACGAGTATACTATCTCTTTATCAACCAGTCTATATATTAGCAGCAGACACAGTACAGTGCGGTAGTTCACGGCTGTGGCTACCTCTGTGTCGGCACTCGGCAGCCCGTCCATAATTGTATATACCACCTAACCGTGGTTTTTTTTTCTTTCTTTATACATACATACTAGTTACGAGTATACTATCTCTTTATCAACCAGTCTATATATTAGCAGCAGACACAGTACAGTGCGGTAGTTCACGGCTGTGGCTACCTCTGTGTCGGCACTCGGCAGCCCGTCAATAATTGTATATACCACCTAACCGTGGTTTTTTTTTCTTTCTTTATACATACATACTAGTTACGAGTATACTATCTCTTTATCAACCAGTCTATATATTAGCAGCAGACACAGTACAGTGCGGTAGTTCACGGCTGTGGCTACCTCTGTGTCGGCACTCGGCAGCCCGTCCATAATTGTATATACCAGTGACCTAACCGTGGTTTTTTTTTCTTTCTTTATACATACATACTAGTTACGAGTATACTATCTCTTTATCAACCAGTCTATATATTAGCAGCAGACACAGTACAGTGCGGTAGTTCACGGCTGTGGCTACCTCTGTGTCGGCACTCGGCAGCCCGTCCATAATTGTATATACCAGTGACCTAACCGTGGTTTTTTTTTCTTTCTTTATACATACATACTAGTTACGAGTATACTATCTCTTTATCAACCAGTCTATATATTAGCAGCAGACACAGTACAGTGCGGTAGTTCACGGCTGTGGCTACCTCTGTGTCGGCACTCGGCAGCCCGTCCATAATTGTATATACCACCTAACCGTGGTTTTTTTTTCTTTCTTTATACATACATACTAGTTACGAGTATACTATCTCTTTATCAACCAGTCTATATATTAGCAGCAGACACAGTACAGTGCGGTAGTTCACGGCTGTGGCTACCTCTGTGTCGGCACTCGGCAGCCCGTCCATAATTGTATATACCACCTAACCGTGGTTTTTTTTTTCTTTCTTTATACATACATACTAGTTACGAGTATACTATCTCTTTATCAACCAGTCTATATATTAGCAGCAGACACAGTACAGTGCGGTAGTTCACGGCTGTGGCTACCTCTGTGTCGGCACTCGGCAGCCCGTCCATAATTGTATACTAGTATCCAATCCATCCATCTCCATTGTTTACCTGAGGTGCCTTTTAGTTGTGCCTATTAAAATATGGAGAACAAAAATGTTGAGGTTCCAAAATTAGGGAAAGATCAAGATCCACTTCCACCTCGTGCTGAAGCTGCTGCCACTAGTCATGGCCGAGACGATGAAATGCCAGCAACGTCGTCTGCCAAGGCCGATGCCCAATGGCATAGTACAGAGCATGTCAAAACCAAAACACCAAATATCAGTAAAAAAAGGACTCCAAAACCTAAAATAAAATTGTCGGAGGAGAAGCGTAAACTTGCCAATATGCCATTTACCACACGGAGTGGCAAGGAACGGCTGAGGCCCTGGCCTATGTTCATGGCTAGTGGTTCAGCTTCACATGAGGATGGAAGCACTCAGCCTCTCGCTAGAAAACTGAAAAGACTCAAGCTGGCAAAAGCACCGCAAAGAACTGTGCGTTCTTTGAAATCCCAAATCCACAAGGAGAGTCCAATTGTGTCGGTTGCGATGCCTGACCTTCCCAACACTGGACGTGAAGAGCATGCGCCTTCCACCATTTGCACGCCCCCTGCAAGTGCTGGAAGGAGCACCCGCAGTCCAGTTCCTGATAGTCAGATTGAAGATGTCAGTGTTGAAGTACACCAGGATGAGGAGGATATGGGTGTTGCTGGCGCTGGGGAGGAAATTGACAAGGAGGATTCTGATGGTGAGGTGGTTTGTTTAAGTCAGGCACCCGGGGAGACACCTGTTGTCCGTGGGAGGAATATGGCCGTTGACATGCCAGGTGAAAATACCAAAAAAATCAGCTCTTCGGTGTGGAGGTATTTCACCAGAAATGCGGACAACAGGTGTCAAGCCGTGTGTTCCCTTTGTCAAGCTGTAATAAGTAGGGGTAAGGACGTTAACCACCTCGGAACATCCTCCCTTATACGTCACCTGCAGCGCATTCATAATAAGTCAGTGACAAGTTCAAAAACTTTGGGTGACAGCGGAAGCAGTCCACTGACCAGTAAATCCCTTCCTCTTGTAACCAAGCTCACGCAAACCACCCCACCAACTCCCTCAGTGTCAATTTCCTCCTTCCCCAGGAATGCCAATAGTCCTGCAGGCCATGTCACTGGCAAGTCTGACGAGTCCTCTCCTGCCTGGGATTCCTCCGATGCATCCTTGCGTGTAACGCCTACTGCTGCTGGCGCTGCTGTTGTTGCCGCTGGGAGTCGATGGTCATCCCAGAGGGGAAGTCGTAAGCCCACTTGTACTACTTCCAGTAAGCAATTGACTGTTCAACAGTCCTTTGCGAGGAAGATGAAATATCACAGCAGTCATCCTACTGCAAAGCGGATAACTGAGTCCTTGACAACTATGTTGGTGTTAGACGTGCGTCCGGTATCCGCCGTTAGTTCACAGGGAACTAGACAATTTATTGAGGCAGTGTGCCCCCGTTACCAAATACCATCTAGGTTCCACTTCTCTAGGCAGGCGATACCGAGAATGTACACGGACGTCAGAAAAAGACTCACCAGTCTCCTAAAAAATGCAGTTGTACCCAATGTCCACTTAACCACGGACATGTGGACAAGTGGAGCAGGGCAGGGTCAGGACTATATGACTGTGACAGCCCACTGGGTAGATGTATGGACTCCCGCCGCAAGAACAGCAGCGGCGGCACCAGTAGCAGCATCTCGCAAACGCCAACTCTTTCCTAGGCAGGCTACGCTTTGTATCACCGCTTTCCAGAATACGCACACAGCTGAAAACCTCTTACGGCAACTGAGGAAGATCATCGCGGAATGGCTTACCCCAATTGGACTCTCCTGTGGATTTGTGGCATCGGACAACGCCAGCAATATTGTGTGTGCATTAAATATGGGCAAATTCCAGCACGTCCCATGTTTTGCACATACCTTGAATTTGGTGGTGCAGAATTTTTTAAAAAACGACAGGGGCGTGCAAGAGATGCTGTCGGTGGCCAGAAAAATTGCGGGACACTTTCGGCGTACAGGCACCACGTACAGAAGACTGGAGCACCACCAAAAACTACTGAACCTGCCCTGCCATCATCTGAAGCAAGAAGTGGTAACGAGGTGGAATTCAACCCTCTATATGCTTCAGAGGTTGGAGGAGCAGCAAAAGGCCATTCAAGCCTATACAATTGAGCACGATATAGGAGATGGAATGCACCTGTCTCAAGTGCAGTGGAGAATGATTTCAACGTTGTGCAAGGTTCTGATGCCCTTTGAACTTGCCACACGTGAAGTCAGTTCAGACACTGCCAGCCTGAGTCAGGTCATTCCCCTCATCAGGCTTTTGCAGAAGAAGCTGGAGGCATTGAAGAAGGAGCTAAAAGGGAGCGATTCCGCTAGGCATGTGGGACTTGTGGATGCAGCCCTTAATTCGCTTAACAAGGATTCACGGGTGGTCAATCTGTTGAAATCAGAGCACTACATTTTGGCCACCGTGCTCGATCCTAGATTTAAAGCCTACCTTGGATCTCTCTTTCCGGCAGACACAGGTCTGCTGGGGTTGAAAGACCTGCTGGTGACAAAATTGTCAAGTCAAGCGGAACGCGACCTGTCAACATCTCCTCCTTCACATTCTCCCGCAACTGGGGGTGCGAGGAAAAGGCTCAGAATTCCGAGCCCACCCGCTGGCGGTGATGCAGGGCAGTCTGGAGCGACTGCTGATGCTGACATCTGGTCCGGACTGAAGGACCTGACAACGATTACGGACATGTCGTCTACTGTCACTGCATATGATTCTCTCAACATTGATAGAATGGTGGAGGATTATATGAGTGACCGCATCCAAGTAGGCACGTCACACAGTCCGTACTTATACTGGCAGGAAAAAGAGGCAATTTGGAGGCCCTTGCACAAACTGGCTTTATTCTACCTAAGTTGCCCTCCCACAAGTGTGTACTCCGAAAGAGTGTTTAGTGCCGCCGCTCACCTTGTCAGCAATCGGCGTACGAGGTTACATCCAGAAAATGTGGAGAAGATGATGTTCATTAAAATGAATTATAATCAATTCCTCCGCGGAGACATTGACCAGCAGCAATTGCCTCCACAAAGTACACAGGGAGCTGAGATGGTGGATTCCAGTGGGGACGAATTGATAATCTGTGAGGAGGGGGATGTACACGGTGATATATCGGAGGGTGAAGATGAGGTGGACATCTTGCCTCTGTAGAGCCAGTTTGTGCAAGGAGAGATTAATTGCTTCTTTTTTGGGGGGGGTCCAAACCAACCCGTCATATCAGTCACAGTCGTGTGGCAGACCCTGTCACTGAAATGATGGGTTGGTTAAAGTGTGCATGTCCTGTTTTGTTTATACAACATAAGGGTGGGTGGGAGGGCCCAAGGACAATTCCATCTTGCACCTCTTTTTTCTTTTCTTTTTCTTTGCATCATGTGCTGATTGGGGAGGGTTTTTTTGGAAGGGACATCCTGCGTGACACTGCAGTGCCACTCCTAGATGGGCCCGGTGTTTGTGATGGCCACTAGGGTCGCTAATCTTACTCACACAGTCAGCTACCTCATTGCGCCTCTTTTTTTCTTTGCGTCATGTGCTGTTTGGGGAGGGTTTTTTGGAAGGGACATCCTGCGTGACACTGCAGTGCCACTCCTAGATGGGCCCGGTGTTTGTGTCGGCCACTAGGGTCGCTAATCTTACTCACACAGCTACCTCATTGCGCCTCTTTTTTTCTTTGCGTCATGTGCTGTTTGGGGAGGGTTTTTTGGAAGGGCCATCCTGCGTGACACTGCAGTGCCACTCCTAGATGGGCCCGGTGTTTGTGTCGGCCACTAGGGTCGCTAATCTTACTCACACAGCTACCTCATTGCGCCTCTTTTTTTCTTTGCGTCATGTGCTGTTTGGGGAGGGTTTTTTGGAAGGGACATCCTGCGTGACACTGCAGTGCCACTCCTAGATGGGCCCGGTGTTTGTGTCGGCCACTAGGGTCGCTTATCTTACTCACACAGCGACCTCGGTGCAAATTTTAGGACTAAAAATAATATTGTGAGGTGTGAGGTATTCAGAATAGACTGAAAATGAGTGTAAATTATGGTTTTTGAGGTTAATAATACTTTGGGATCAAAATGACCCCCAAATTCTATGATTTAAGCTGTTTTTTAGTGTTTTTGGAAAAAAACACCCGAATCCAAAACACACCCGAATCCGACAAAAAAAAATTCGGTGAGGTTTTGCCAAAACGCGTTCGAACCCAAAACACGGCCGCGGAACCGAACCCAAAACCAAAACACAAAACCCGAAAAATTTCAGGCGCTCATCTCTAGTAGCCGCAGGTACCACAATAAGCTGGTTCAGGTGAAACGCTGACACCACCTTAGGGAGAAACTGGGGACGAGTCCGCAGCTCTGCCCTGTCCGAATGGACAATCAGATATGGGCTTTTTTGAGACAAAGCCGCCAATTCTGACACTCGCCTGGCCGAGGCCAGGGCCAACATCATGGTCACTTTCCATGTGAGATATTTCAAATCCACAGATTTGAGCGGTTTAAACCAATGTGATTTGAGGACTCCCAGAACTACGTTGAGATCCCACAGTGCCACTGGAGGCACAAAAAGGGGGTTGTATATGCAGTACTCCCTTGACAAACTTCTGGACTTCAGGAACTGAAGCCAAGTCTTTCTGGAAGAAAATCGACAGGGCCGAAATTTGAACCTTAATGGACCCCAATTTGAGGCCCATAGACACTCCTGTTTGCAGAAAATGCAGGAATCGACCGAGTTGAAATTTCTTCGTGGGGCCTTCCTGGCCTCACACCGCGCAACATATTTTCGCCACATGTGGTGATAATGTTGTGCGGTCACCTCCTTCCTGGCTTTGACCAGGGTAGGAATGACCTCTTCCGGAATGCCTTTTTCCCTTAGGATCCGGAGTTCAACCGCCATGCCGTCAAACGCAGCCGCGGTAAGTCTTGGAAAAGACATGGTACTTGCTGAAGCAAGTCCCTTCTTAGCGACAGAGGCCATGAGTCCTCTGTGAGCATCTCTTGAAGTTCCGGGTACCAAGTCCTTCTTGGCCAATCCGGAGCCACGAGTATTGTTCTTACTCCTCTACGTCTTATAATTCTCAGTACCTTAGGTATGAGAAGCAGAGGAGGGAACACATACACCGACTGGTACACCCACGGTGTTACCAGAACGTCCACAGCTATTGCCTGAGGGTCTCTTGACCTGGCGCAATACCTGTCCAGTTTTTTGTTCAGGCGGGACGCCATCATGTCCACCTTTGGTCTTTCCCAACGGTTCACAATCATGTGGAAGACTTCCCGATGAAGTCCCCACTCTCCCGGGTGGAGGTCGTGCTGAGGAAGTCTGCTTCCCAGTTGTCCACTCCCGGAATGAACACTGCTGACAGTGCTATCACATGATTTTCCGCCCAGCGAAGAATCCTTGCAGTTTCTGCCATTGTCCTCCTGCTTCTTGTGCCGCCCTGCCTGTTTACGTGGGCGACTGCCGTGATGTTGTCCCACTGGATCAATACCGGCTGACCTTGAAGCAGAGGTCTTGCTAAGCTTAGAGCATTGTAAATTGCTCTTAGCTCCAGTATATTTATGTGGAGAGAAGTCTCCAGACTTGATCACACTCCCTGGAAATTTTTTCCTTGTGTGACTGCTCCCCAGCCTTTCAGGCTGGCATCCGTGGTCACCAGGACCCAGTCCTGAATGCCGAATCTGTGGCCCTTTAGTAGATGAGCACTCTGCAGCCAACACAGAAGAGACACCCTTGTCCTTGGAGACAGGGTTATCCGCTGATGCATCTGAAGATGCGATCCGGACCATTTTTCCAGCAGATCCCACTGAAAAGTTCTTGCGTGAAATCTGCCGAATGGAATCGCTTCGTAAGAAGCCACCATTTTTCCCAGGACCCTTGTGCAATGATGCACTGACACTTTTCCTGGTTTTAGGAGGTTCCTGACTAGCTCGGATAACTCCCTGGCTTTCTCCTCCGGGAGAAACACCTTTTTCTGGACTGTGTCCAGAATCATCCCTAGGAACAGCAGACGTGTCGTCGGAGACAGCTGCGATTTTGGAATATTTAGAATCCACCCGTGCTGTCGTAGAACTACTTGAGATAGTGCTACTCCGACCTCCAACTGTTCTCTGGACCTTGCCCTTATCAGGAGATCGTCCAAGTAAGGGATAATTAAGACGCCTTTTCTTTGAAGAAGAATCATCATTTCGGCCATTACCTTGGTAAAGACCCGGGGTGCCGTGGACAATCCAAACGGCAGCGTCTGAAACTGATAGTGACAGTTTTGTACCACGAACCTGAGGTACCCTTGGTGAGAAGGGCAAATTTGGACATGGAGGTAAGCATCCTTGATGTCCAGGGACACCATATAGTCCCCTTCTTCCTGGTTCGCTATCACTGCTCTGAGTGACTCCATCTTGATTTGAACCTTTGTATGTAAGTGTTCAAATATTTCAGATTTAGAATAGGTCTCACCGAGCCGTCTGGCTTCAGTACCACAATATAGTGTGGAATAATACCCCTTTCCTTGTTGTAGGAGGGGTACTTTGATTATCACCTGCTGGGAATACAGCTTGTGAATTGTTTCCAATACTGCCTCCCTGTCGGAGGGAGACGTTGGTAAAGCAAACTTCAGGAACCTGCGAGGGGGAGACGTCTCGAATTTCTCAAACTGTACCCCTGGGATACTACTTGTAGGATCCAGGGGTCCACTTGCGAGTGAGCCCACTGCGTGCTGAAACTCTTGAGACGACCCCCCACCGCACCTGTTTGTACGGCCCCAGCGTCATGCTGAGGACTTGGCAGAAGCGGTGGAAGGCTTCTGTTCCTGGGAATGGGCTGCCTGCTGCAGTCTTCTTCCCTTACCTCTATCCCTGGGCAGATATGACTGGCCTTTTGCCCGCTTGCCCTTATGGGGACGAAAGGACTGAGGCTGAAAAGACGATGTCTTTTTCTGCTGAGATGTGACTTGGGGTAAAAAAGGTGGATTTTCCAGCTTTTGCCGTGGCCACCAGGTCCGATGGACCGACCCCAAATAACTCCTCCCCTTTATACGGCAATACTTCCATGTGCCGTTTGGAATCTGCATCACCTGACCACTGTCGTGTCCATAAACATCTTCTGGCAGATATGGACATCGCACTTACTCTTGATGCCAGAGTGCATCTCGCATATATAGAAATGCATCCTTTAAATGCTCTATAGTCAATAAAATACTGTCCCTGTCAAGGGTATCAATATTTCCAGTCAGGGAATCCGACCAAGCCACCCCAGCGCTGCCCATCCAGGCTGAGGCGATCGCTGGTCGCAGTATAACACCAGTATGTGTGTATATACTTTTTAGGATATTTTCCAGCCTCCTATCAGTTGGCTCCTTGAGGGCGGCCGTATCTGGAGACGGTAACGCCACTTGTTTTGATAAGCGTGTGAGCGCCTTATCCACCCTAAGGGGTGTTTCCCAATGCGCCATAACTTCTGGCGGGAAAGGGTATACCGCCAATAATTTTCTATCGGGGGAAACCCACGCATCATCACACACTTCATTTAATTTATCTGATTCAGGAAAAAACACATGTAGTTTTTTCACACTCCACATAATACCCTTTTTTGTGGTACTTGTAGTATCAGAATTATGTAACATCTCCTTCATTGCCCTTAACAAGTAACGTGTGGCCCTAAAGGAAAATACGTTTGTTTCTTCACCGTCGACACTGGAGTCAGTGTCCGTGTCTGTGTCTGTGTCGACCGACTGAGGTAAAAGGACGTTTTAACGCCCCTGACGGTGTTTGAGACGCCTGGACAGGTACTAATTGGTTTGCCGGCCGTCTCATGTCGTCAACCGACCTTGCAGCATGTTGACATTATCACGTAATTCCTTAAATAAGCCATCCATTCCGGTGTCGACTCCCTAGAGAGTGACATCACCATTACAGGCAATTGCTCCGCCTCCTCACCAACATCGTCCTCATACATGTCGACACACACGTACCGACACACAGCACACACACAGGGAATGCTCTGATAGAGGACAGGACCCCACTAGCCCTTTGGGGAGACAGAGGGAGAGTTTGCCAGCACACACCAAAAACGCTATAATTATACAGGGACAACCTTTATATAAGTGTTTTTCCCTTATAGCATTTTAATATATATAGTCATATTGCCAAATAAGTGCCCCCCCTCTCTGTTTTAACCCTGTTTCTGTAGTGCAGTGCAGGGGAGAGCCTGGGAGCCTTCCCACCAGCATTTCTGTGAGGGAAAATGGTGCTGTGTGCTGAGGAGAATAGGCCCCGCCCCCTTTTCGGCGGGCTTCTTCTCCCGTTTTTCTGAGACCTGGCAGGGGTTAAATACATCCATATAGCCCCCAGGGGCTATATGTGATGTATTTTTAGCCAGAATAAGGTACTATCATTGCTGCCCAGGGCGCACCCCCCAGCGCCCTGCACCCTCAGTGACCGCTGCTATTATGCTATGCTTTTACTCTAAGCAGCTCTTTAGGAGAGCCACCTAGATTGCACCCTTCTCGGCCGGGCACAAAAATCTAACTGAGGCTTGGAGGAGGGTCATAGGGGGTGGAGCCAGTGCACACCACCTGATCCTAAAGCTTTTACTTTTGTGCCGTCTCCTGCGGAGCCGCTATTCCCCATGGTCCTGACGGAGTCCCCAGCATCCACTTAGGACGTCAGAGAAAACACTGCTTGATAATTATACTCGTAAATTTATTCCCATGGGCAGCAAACGAAGGAGTAATAATTCCAAACCAATGTGGCTTAACAAAAAAGATTATGGAACTAATGGGCAAATAGTAGTGATGAGCAGGTTCGGTTCCTCGGAAACCGAACCCCCCCCGAACTTCACCCATTTTACACGGGTCCGAGGCATACTCGGATTCTCCTGTATGGCTCGGTTAATCCGAGCGCGCCCGAACGTCATCATCCCGCTGTCGGATTCTCGCGAGATTCGGATTCTATATAAGGAGCCGCGCGTCGCCGCCATTTTCACTCGTGCATTGGAAATGTTAGGGAGAGGACGTGGCTGGCGTCCTCTCCGTTTGTGCTTCTTGCTTAATTGTGGGGACTGGGGAGCAGCTGTATTATATAGGAGGAGTACAGTGCAGAGTTTTGCTGATCAGTGACCACCAGTTTTATCCGTTCTCTGCCTGAAAAACGCTCCATATCTGTGCTCAGTGTGCTGCATATATCTGTGCTCACACTGCTTTATTGTGGGGACTGGGGACCAGCAGTATTATATAGGAGGAGTACAGTGCAGAGTTTTGCTGACCAGTGACCACCAGTATACATGGTCTGCCTGAAAAACGCTCCATATCTGTGCTCAGTGTGCTGTATATATCTGTGCTCACACTGCTTTATTGTGGGTACTGGGGACCACCAGTATATTATATAGGAGGAGTACAGTGCAGAGTTTTGCTGACCAGTGACCACCAGTATATATAGCAGTACGGTACGGAAGGCCACTGCTCTACCTACCTCTGTGTCATCAAGTATACTATCCATCTAGATTCTATACCTGTGCTGCATTTTAGTTTTGCAGTTTGCTGACCAGTGACCACCAGTATATATAGCAGTACGGTACGGAAGGCAACTGCTCTACCTACCTCTGTGTCGTCAAGTATACTATCCATCTAGATTCTATACCTGTGGTGCATTTTAGTTTTGCAGTTTGCTGACCAGTGACCACCAGTATATATAGCAGTACGGTACGGAAGGCCACTGCTCTAACTACCTCTGTGTCGTCAAGTATACTATCCATCTAGATTCTATACCTGTGGTGCATTTTAGTTTTGCAGTTTGCTGACAGTGACCACCAGTATATATAGCAGTACGGTACGGAAGGCCACTGCTCTACCTACCTCTGTGTCGTCAAGTATACTATCCATCCATACCTGTGGTGCATTTCAGTTGTGCGCAGTATATATAGTAGTAGGCAATTGCTATTGATACTGGCATATAATTCCACACATTAAAAAATGGAGAACAAAAATGTGGAGGTTAAAATAGGGAAAGATCAAGATCCACTTCCACCTCGTGCTGAAACTGCTGCCACTAGTCATGGCCGAGACGATGAAATGCCATCAACGTCGTCTGCCAAGGCCGATGCCCAATGTCATAGTAGAGAGCATGTAAAATCCAAAAAACAAAAGTTCAGTTAAATGACCCAAAAAATCAAAATTAAAAGCGTCTGATGAGAAGCGTAAACTTGCCAATATGCCATTTACGACACGGAGTGGCAAGGAACGGCTGAGGCCTTGGCCTATGTTCATGGCTAGTGGTTCAGATTCACATGAGGATGGAAGCACTCATCCTCTCGCTAGAAAACTGCAGTGCCACTCCTAGATGGGCCAGGTGTTTGTGTCGGCCACTTGGGTCGCTTAGCTTAGTCACACAGCTACCTCATTGCACCTTTTTTTCTTTGCATCATGTGCTGTTTGGGGACTATTTTTTAAATCTGCCATCCTGTCTGACACTGCAGTGCCACTCCTAGATGGGCCAGGTGTTTGTGTCGGCCACTTGTGTCGCTTAGCTTAGTCACACAGCGACCTTGGTGCGTCTGTTTTTTTCTTTGCATCATGTGCTGTTTGGGGACTATTTTTTTGAAGTGCCATCCTGTCTAACACTGCAGTGCCACTCCTAGATGGGCCAGGTGTTTGTGTCTGCCACTTGTGTCGCTTAGCTTAGTCACACAGCGACCTTGGTGCGTCTCTTTTTTTCTTTGCATCATGTGCTGTTTGGGGACTATTTGTTTGAAGTGCCATCCTGTCTGACACTGCAGTGCCACTCCTAGATGGGCCAGGTGTTTGTGTCGGCCACTTGTGTCGCTTAGCTTAGTCACATAACGACCTTGATGCGTCTCTTTTTTTCTTTGCATCATGTGCTGTTTGGGGACTATTTTTTTGAAGTGCCATCCTGTCTGACACTGCAGTGCCACTCCTAGATGGGCCAGGTGTTTGTGTCGGCCACTTGTGTCGCTTAGCTTAGTCACACAGCGACCTTGGTGCGCCTCTTTTTTTCTTTGCATCATGTGCTGTTTGGGGACTATTTTTTTGAAGTGCCATCCTGCCTGACACTGCAGTGCCACTCCTAGATGGGCTAGGTGTTTGTGTCGGCCACTTGTGTCGCTTAGCTTAGCCATCCAGCGACCTCGGTGCAAATTTTAGGACTAAAAATAATATTGTGAGGTGTGAGGTGTTCAGAATAGACTGAAAATGAGTACAAATTATCGTTATTGAGGTTAATAATACTATGGGATCAAAATGACCCCCAAATTCTATGATTTAAGCTGTTTTTGAGGATTTTTTGGAAAAAAATACCCGAATCCAAAACACACCCGAATCCGACAAAAAAATTTCAGGGAGGTTTTGGCAAAACGCGTCCGAATCCAAAACACGGCCGCGGAACCAAATCCAAACCAAAACACAAAACCCGAAAAATTTCCGGTGCACATCTCTAGCAAATAGAGGTGGGCATTCAAAAAATATAAGTCAGCGGGAAAGCGGAGTCATTCCAGTACTATAAGGATTGTAACAGAATATGCAAAAAATAAATAAGAGTGACTAAAGTAGAAACTGAAAAGCTAGTAGCAAAGGAAAGTAAATCAAACCCCCAAAAGTTTTTTAAATACATCAACAGCAAAAGAAGGAGAGTATTGCCCCTTAAAGTACAATCTGGGCGTGTTAATCAAAGATGATAATGACATAGCAGTAAAATTAAATGAGTTTCTCTCACCTGTATTCACAAGAGAGGATCTGATGCCAGGATTAACACATAACCTCACCAACGATAATATCCCACTGCTAGGTGCTTATTTAAGTGAGGAAGTAGTCTGTAACCGTTTAAAAAAAAATAAGATTAATAAGTCGCCTGGTCCCATCAGAATTCACCCAAGGGTTCTGGAGCTATACTCCGAACTAGCAAGAACGCTATATTTGATTTTCAATGACTCGCTTACATCAAGCATAGTTCCCAAAGACTGGTGTATAGCAATATTCAAAAAGGGAAGTAAATCTGAAGTGGGTTATTATAGACCAGTAAGTCTTACATCTTACATAGTGGGGAAAATACTGGAGGGTATTTTAAGGGATTGCATACAGAAGTTCCTTGAAGTCAATAAGGTTATCAATAGGAACCAACATGGATTTGTGTAGGATAGATTACACCAAACAAACTTATTAGGCTTTTATGATACAGTTAGCACGAACCTAGGTCATGGTAAGGAGGTGGATGTAATCTTTTTAGACTGTGTTAAAGCTACCAGGGCTTAGACTTATCTATAAGATACAAGAACTAGGAAGCACAATATGCACTTGGGTTAGAAATTGGTTGGATAATAGGGAACAGCGAGTTGTGGTAACTGGAACTTTTTTGAATTGTACTGAAGTACTAAGTGGTGTGCCACAAGGGTCTGTACTTAGAACACTATTGTTCAACATTTCCATAAATGATCTAGCAGTAGGTCTAGAGAGCATGGTGTACATTTTTGCAGATGATACCAAACTGTGTAAGGTTATAAATTCGGAAGGGGATGCTGAGTCTCTTCAGAATTACTTATTTAAACTGGAAGCATGGCCAGCAAAATGGGGAATGAGGTTCAATGCAGACAAGTGTAAGGTAATACACTTTGGAAGCAAGAACAAAAATACCACCTTCATACTAAATGGGGTAAAACTAGGTGATTCTGTACTGGAAAAAGACTTAGGTGTTCACATAGATAACAAACTTAGCAGTAGTACCCAAAGTAGGATTGCAGCAAAGAAGACAAACAAGGTATTAGCATGCATAAAGTGGGGAATTGATGCAAGGGTTGAGTGTATTATAGTCCCATTATATAAATCCCTAGTGAGGCCACATCTCGAATACTGTGCAACAGTTTTGGGCACCATACTACAAAAAGGATATCCTGGAACTAGAAAACCAAACTGATTAAGGGTATGGAGACACTAGAATACGAGGAAAGGCTTGCTAGGTTAGGCATGTTCTCACTGGAAAAGAGGAGATTAAGAGGGAACATGATTAATATTTACAAATATATATGGGGACAATACACAGAGCTTGCAGAGGTTTTGTTTTTGGTAAGATCAACACAAAGGACACATGGACAACCACTTAGGTTAGAGGAGAGGAGATTTTGCACACAGAGACGAAAAGGTTTCTTCACAATAGATATTTGGAATTTCCTGCCTGACAAAGTAGTAATGGCGGACTCGGTCATTACTTTTAAGAATGGGCTAGATAAATTCCTATTAGATAAGGATATACAGGGTTATGGTGGGTAGATCGCGTACTACAGTTAAAAAAAGAGGAATAAACAGCACGTCCGACATTCATAGCAGATAAAATTAGTCCTAAAAATAATACAGTGTAGGAGACTACAAATACTGTAGGTTGAACTCGATGGACAAATTGTCTTTTTTCAACCTCAGAAACTATGTTACTATTGACCTTTAGCAAATCTTAGAAATTGCATAATATTTCAGCTTTGAATTTGGAAGGAACAAAACAATGTATAAAAATAAATGAAGATAGTGTAATTTGCTGTAGTCGCGCCTGCGACTGTATGCTAGTATTAGCCCTTCACCTGGTATACAAGCTTGCAAAGTGGCAAGCTGAGTCGGGGGGCAGAGTGCCAGATACTCCCCAGGCTGGTCCCATTTTCAGTGCCTTGGGCTACCTTCAGACACATGCAGACAGCCGCTCACATTTAACATTTGCCCTCTGGAACCCTGCAGGCTGCAGCTGCAGAGGATACAGAGACCTGTGGCTGTGCTGTTGTCAGGTATTGCTCACTCCCACTCCTTCTCTCTCACTTCCCCCATCTCTCTCTGACACTCTTTCTCTTGCTCCTCACTCTCTTTCTCTCTCTCCCCTTGACACCATTAGCTGGAAGGTGTGTGTGTGTGTGTGTGGGGGGGGGGGGGGGGGGCTTTCAAGATTTTGCTATGGGGCCCACAAAGTTCTAGTTACACCGCTGGGTGGGTAGCTGATTCCAGTAGAGTGGAGATCAGCCTACCTTATGTACTGAAGAGGAGCGCACCTATCCAGTATAGCAAGCTGTATACTGGACAACCATTCTTTCCAGTCAACACACAAAGCTGACAAAAGACAACCCTCCCGAAAAAAAACTTTTTTTTACAAAAAATACAAAAATAAAAATAAAATAAAATGGGATGGAGGGAGGGGAAATAAAGAAACAAAGAGGGAGATCACAGGCTAAATACACACTATAAACCATTGGACACACCCAATCTCTGCCTACCACACAGCTATAGGCAAAACAATCTGGCAGCATGCCACAATCCTAAATGGTAACCAAAGTAATGACATTCCTGTCCAGCCTTGAACTTTATACGCCATCAAGCTTACTTCATGCTCCATTATTTTACCCTTCATCTCTAAAACCATACAAGATTGTTACATTAATAAAAATAAATGATGCTTAGAAAAATATTCCAGCCCTGTAGTTGCCAAGAAAATCAGAAAAATAATTCAACAGTTTTTACTGACATTTTAATGGAGTTTCACAGCATTGCAGTGTTGTGTGATAGAAATGTCCTTTCTACAAGACAAGTTGTTTCCATTTCACGACTAAACACTTTTCCTGTCTTAATTTTGTGACAGAGCCAGAAAATCATTGATTGCAAACCAATATGTGGGAACAGTTTCTTAAAAGTACATTTACTGTACTTTGAAGTTAATGTCAAATCTGAGCTGTATTATCTTTGAAGTAATGTAAAGAGATGGTTATTGTGAGTTCTCAACACTGCTCTTCCAGGTCCATAGGGTTACAATGTGCTGCATATAATTGTGTTTTCAGCCATACATGTCAATTTCACCCATTGGATTTTTGTGATGCTTAAAGAACTGAAATAATTTTAGACATGTTTCTTGGACTTTAAATATTTGACATACTGTATATTTTTTAAACATGTTTATTAAATGCTTTGCTAATGTTCTATTTTGGATTTGTGTGTAAACATTACATTTACAATAAAACCATTTAAGTTATATGGTATGCAAAGGAACTGTGTTTGTATAATAACATGTTTTTGTAAGGTATTATAGACTATCAAGCTGCTTGTATGGAGTAATCCTCATACCTACAACTTATGGTGTGTTTAGTGACAGTAGAACATTCCATCATAGAAAAAAATGGTACAAGTGTGTGGTGTAGACAGTACAAGATGGGTTCCTAGATAGTGCTCACCTCAACTATCTGTAGGAGTCACTTGCAAGTTCTTCCCGAAGCACAGCACAGTATCCTCAGTAACATGAACAGATGAGACACCTGGCAAAGAGATGTACCTAGCACATAGGAGACAACAGACCTTCTGGAGGGTAGAATGGAAGATCTTCATTGGTACTTTTGCTCTCAGATCCCAACGTCTTCCTTGCTGATTGTGGCATTTTATGCATCTTCTTGCACAGTTGAAGCTTTTCTCCATCTACTCTGATCTCTCGTCGCTCACCACAATAAAACTAAACCCATCCCACTCATGGTGTTTAATATAAGATGCCATAAGGGGGTGGAGTTTTTAGACAGTGTCCCGCAATTGGCCCTCTGCGTGAGATTCAGATTGCCAGCATATTCAAATTGCCATGCCACCATTAGCTGGGCTGAATTCTTTTCAGATTTAGGCTTGCGAACACTGGAACCAGACTACAACTTGCCAGTCTCAAAGGAGTTGGTTTTGCATACTGTGGAGTATTTATTTGCTCCCCAGATGTACCTTCTTTGCTACACAGATGCAGTTCTTGCTCCACCAGTGTGCCTTCATTAGGAGGACCCATCACATATTCCTGTCACGATTGAGGGCTGGGTTTGGTTTGGACAGGCGATTGTGGATGGAGCTGACACAGAGGATTTATAAATGAATTGAGGAGGCTTTAACCAGGTATGGTGCATAGTCTTTAAAGAATCATTGATGTTTTAGCAGTGACAAACCTAGAGGCAATTATAATAAAAAATAAAACTTTTATTAACGAACAACATCCATGATTCACTGCAGTTACTGTATGCTGACAGAAGGTTAGCCACAGGAATGATGACTGGAATAAAACTGGATTGGACTGTAGAAGACATAGTTCAAATAACAATAATATCCAAAATGAAAGTAAATTGGACTGTAGTGCTGACTGGGCTTGATCCGGAATCTTGACACTTGACAGTCTTAAAGAAAGACACCATTCAAATGACAATAGTATCTGGAATGGCACCGCAATGGACTGGAGTGCTCACCGGGCTTGATCCGGAATCTTAACACTGGCAGTATTGCAGAAAAACACAGTTTAAATGACAATAGCATGCGGAATGGACTGGAGTGCACACCGGGCTTGATTCGGAATCTTAACACTGGCAGTATTGCAGAAATGCACTGAAGAAAGGCAAAGTCCAAATAACAATGTTAGCCGGAGTGGAATCGGGATGGACTGGATCATTCAAAGTCACTAGAATGAAGGAGCTCAGCACAGAGATGTTACTTCTTGGATAGAGACTGTTGTACTGACAAATTGATAATCACAGGAAGTTACAGTACCTTTATACCTTGCAGTGTGGATTCATTGGATGTTGCAGTCAGCTGACGAAAGGAGCTACAGGATTGGACAATGGAGGATCAGCTGATGCAATCCAATATGGAAGCACCCATGTCTGAATTTAGAGGGAACCTCTGACTAGGCCCAAACACCAGGAAGTGAGCACAATGAGAAATAAACACTGAAACAATGGAAAACAGCGCTGTGAAGTGCTATGTACAGAAACAGCAACCACTGAAGGAGAATTCATGCTGGATCAGCGCTGGTGGACCTCTGGGAGCGATGTGTGGTTACAGCGGGCACGGACCTTTGCGCCAGCCAGGACAGACATTGCATACTGTAGGAAAGAAAGTACTTTTAAATGTCCAGAGTGTGAAAGCACCAGCCCCTTTATGGGTGGCCCCAGTACACCTTTTTGGCTTTCGTGGAAACTTGGCATGGAACTCTCGAACCAATCTTGGTGCATGGACATCAGTGGCATCTGCACAGGAGCAGTCTTCTGGGCCGTAACCCTTCCAATCAAGCAGGTATTGACGTTTCCCATAATTAATTCAATAGTCCAGAATCTTGGAAATCTCATATTCAACGCAACGTTGAGTTTGGACTTTGGGTGCTCTTGACATATTGGAATGAAACCTGCTAAGAATAAGTGGTTTAAGCAATGAAATGTGAAATGAGTTGGAAATTTTTAAGAATGGAGGTAACTTGAGATTTTATGACACTGGGTTGATGACACATTCAATAGTAAAAGGCTCAATATAACGAGGTGCAAACTTCATTGATGGAACTTTACGTCTTAAATTCCGAGTAGAAAGCCATACTCGATCTCCAGGCTTAAGACTAGGAATTGCTCGTCTCTTCTTGTCAGTAAGTTTTTTGTACCTGATTGAAGACTTCAGGAGAGAGGATCGAACTTCCTTCAAGATTTTTCAAAACTGCTGTACAGCTTGGTCAGCCGCTGGAACTTGAGATGCTGGAAGAGGCTGAAAATATGGTTCTCTAGGATGAAGTCTGTAGTTGGCAAAGAAAGGCGTAGTTCCAGAAGATGAGTGATATTGATTGTTGTGGCAAAATTCTGCCCAATGAAGTAATTCAGCCCAGTTGTTTTGCGAAAAAGATTCATACAAGCGAAGAAATAACTCAGATCCTGGTTAACTCTTCCTGTCTGACCTTTGGTCTGAGGTTGGTATGCTGAAGAGAATTTGAGCTGAATCTGTAGAGCGGAATGCCCAAATTTAGCAACAAATTGGACTCCACGGTCAGAGACAATTGGAAGACCATGAAGACAAAAGATTTCCTGAATGAAAAGCTGAGCTAATTTACATGGTGAAGGATGACCAGTGAGAGGAATGAAGTGGGCCATCTTGGTGAACTGGTCAACTACAACCCAGATGGTGTTGAATTTATTTGAAAGTGGCAAGTCTGTAACAAAGTCCATAGACAAATGAGATCATGGTTGATATGGTACCAACAAAGGCATTAACTGCCCAGCTGGAGCTTGACGATTAATCTTGTGCTGGACATACTTGGAACATGAAGAAATAAAGTCCTGTACATCTTTCTTTAAAGAAGGACACCAGTAGGATCAGGTAATGAATTCGGAAGTCTTCTGAATTCCGGCATGACCTGCCAAATGTGAAAAATTAGCCCAATGTAACAATTTCTTGCGTAAAGTAGGCTTAACAAAGGAATTTCCTGCAGGAGGTGTGGGAACTATTCTAACTGCAAAAAACACCATAGGATCAATGATGAGGTGTTTCTCAGTGGAAGTAGTCTCGTTATCCTGTTCCATGCAATGAGAGAGGGCATCAGCTTTCCTATTCTGGACCCCTGGATGAAAGTACAATTTGAAATTGAAGCGTGAAAAGAAGAGAGCCTATCTAGCTTGCCTCGGATTTAAACATTGAGCAGACTTCAGATATAACAGTTTTTTGTAATAAGTCAGAATGGAAATAGGGTGAATAGCCCCCTCGATTAGGTAGAACCATTCCTCCAGAGCCAACTTGATTGCGAGCAATTCTTGGTCTCCTATGGAGTAGTTACAGATGTGTCTACATACATCTTCGCTATATCCTGCCATGTATGGCACAGTTTTGCATGCCATAGACTCAGAGATTTAGGCATGCCTTATGATTTTTCTTAATCTGCTTCTTTATTATGTTACTTTATTCATATTCTATTATGGCAAACAAAAATGTAAAAACCCATCCACTCTCTTCTCGTGAAAAACAGCTTAGTGGTGTTTTGAATGTTGTGCCAAATTTAGCAAAATAGCAAAGATGTGTACATTCTAATGGAAGAAATTTGCAGGAGAAGAAACCACAAGGGCGGAGATGATCATCTTGAGAATGCTGGAAAAGTACTGCACCTACACCTACAGAGGAGGCATCTACCTCCAGAATTAATGGTTGAGTAACATCCAGTTGACGCAGTACAGGAGCAGTAATTAATTTTGATTAAGCACTTGGAAAGCCATTTTGGCCTCTTCTGACTAGCGAGATGGATTGGCACCCTTCCAAGTGAGAGTGGCAATGGGTGCAATGATGGTAGAAAAGTCTCTGATAAATTTGCGGTAATAGTTGGCAAATCCGAGAAAGCGTTGAACTGCTTAAAGAGTTGTTGGGAGTGGCCACTCCTGAACTGCTTGGAGCTTAACAGGATCCATTCTGAGACCTGAACCTGAGATAATGTTTCCCAGGAAAGGGATAGACGTAATTTCAAAGAGATATTATTCTAGTTTGTAGTAGAGACGCTTGGTACTGAGACGAGTGAGTACCTCTTTGACTTGACAACGATGATCTTCCAAATTGTTGGCAAAGATGAGAATGTCGTCTAGCTATATTGCAACATGCTTGTACAGTAGGTCACAAAAAATCTCATTGATGCAATGCTGGAATACAGCAGGTGCATCACTGAGGCCAAAGGGCATGACGAGGTACTCGTAGTGACCGTTGCGGGTGTTAAATGCAGTCTTCCAATCATCGCCCTCTTGTATACAGATTAAGTTGTAAGCTCCATGTAGGTCGAGTTTGGTAAATATGGTAGCACCACTGACTCGGTCAAAAAGTTCTGTGATTAGATGTAACGAATAGCGAGTTTTAATAGTGATATCATTAAGGCCTCTATAATCAATACAAGGATGTAATCCACCATCTTTCTTTTTTACAAAGAAAAAAATGGCACAACAGGTGATGAAGAGGATCGGATAAAACCCTTTTCAAGGTTCTCCTGAATGTATTCCATCATGGATTGCGTCTCAGGGATGGACAATGGATAAGTACACCCCTTAGGAAGAGTTTTTCCTGGAATCCCATTAACGATGGGGAGGAAGAATGTCTGCACCTGCCTTGCTGAATACGTCTGTGAATTCTTCATAAGGATGAGGAGGAATATCCGGATGAGACGGACCTGTAGAATGTGTTGGTAATACTTGTTGCAGGCAGGACTTATAGCGAGAAAATAGGTTTATAGAAGATGTGCGCAGTTAAAGACAGGATACGCAGCTAAACAGCATATAGAATAGGAGTTCATCCACCTCCAAATATATTGATACAAAAAAAAAGAAATACTATATACTGTTAAAAGCTCCCTCCTATTTACACACTTTACAAGTGTTTGAACCACGTGAAAACACACAAAGAATAATTAAAAGCTCAGTATTTTTAATTATTCTCTGTGTGTTTTCACGTGGTTCAAACACTTGAAAAATGTGTAAATAGGAGGGCGCTTTTAACAGTATATAGTATTTCTTTTTTTTTGCAGGCAGGACTTGAAACAGGATGACCCCCAAGCAGTGATTTGAGGGGTTTCCCAATTGATTTGGGGGTTATGCTGGCAGAGCCAAGGCAGACCCAGAACAATGGAATGTGATGACCTGGGAATAACTAGAAAACGTAAAAGTTCATAATGCAAGGCCCCAACCTTGACTTGAAGAGGTTGAGTTTGATGGGTAATGGTACCACTTAATATGCGACTCCCATCTACAGCAGTTAGATAAACTGGATTGGACAGTCTTTCAGTGGGTAGTGCCCATTGCTGGATTAAAGCTGTGGTGATGAAATTTCCAGCAGCACCGGAGTCGAGAAGAGCTGAGACTTTCTTGACTCGTTGGGCAACTTGCAAATAATTTAAAAGAATACAATCAGAAGTTTGTGGAGAGGAGTTGAGTACTCCCAGTCGAGCCTCTCCTTGCTTGACTAGGAGTGGGCATTTCCCGAATGCTTGGGAAAGGAGTTGATTTGATGTGAAGGAGCAGCGCAGTAGAGACATAGATTTTCAGAATGTCGTCTTTGGTGTTATAAGTGGGACAGACAAAAGTGGTTTACTTGCATCGGTTCCTCCTTGGAAGGAAAGACCTGATGAGTTGACCCCGCTGAAATCTTAGGCAGAGAAAATCTTCTCCTTTCAATAGCTCACTCCCAGAAGCTTAAGTCCACCGTAGTACATAGGGAGACTAAGGACTCTAACTTATCTGGAAGGTCACGAGTGGCAAATTTGTTTTTGATTTTCTCAGATAGACCATTCCAAAATGCTGCATAGAGTGCCTCATTATTCCAGCTTAATTCAGAAGCCAATATTTGGAATTGAACCAGGTATTGGCCAACAGAGTGAGACCCTTGGCGGAGAGGTAAGATGTCTGTGGAAGCAGATGTCACTCTCCCAGCTTCAGCGAAAATCCAGCAAAAAGATGTTACAAAGTCTTTATTTGAAGACAATATTGCATCAGATTTTTCCCAGAGTGGAGATGCTCAGTCCAGGGCTGACCCAGAGAGAAGGGAGATGATATATGCCACCTTGGTATGCTCAGTTGGAAAGTTATTAGGTTGTAATTCGAAGTGGATCTCACATCAATTTTTTAAAAAACCTGCAATTTTTGGGGTTCCCATCAAATTTTGTAGGAATAGGAAGCTGGAGCTAAGACACTGAAGATGGAGGAAAAGCTGAAGGATTTGGAGGTGAAGAAGAAGATTTGACTCTTGAGTAAAGCTTGAATGACATCTAGGCAACTGGACAATTCTTGCAGGCAATGAATCACCTGACCCTGCACAGCCTCTTGATGTTCTAGGCATGCGGCAAGGATCTGGACTGGTCCTGCAGATGAAGCCTGATCCTTGGCTGGATCCATTTGGTCAGTACAAACTGTCACGCAATTGTGGAGGCTTTTACCAGGTATAGTGCATAGACTTGAAAGAATCATTGATCTTTTAGCAGTGACAAACCCAGAGGTAATTATAATAAAGAATAAAACTTTTATTAAAGAACAACATCCATGATTCATTGCAGTTACTGTATGCTGACAGGAGATACCAGGTTAGCCACAGGAATGATGACTGGAATGAAACTGGATTGGACTGAAGAAGACAAAGTTCAAATAATAATATCCAAAATTAAACTGGATTGGACTGTAGAAGACAAATTTCAAATAACAATAATATCTGAAATGAAACTGGATTGGACTGTAGAAGACAAAGTTCAAATAACAATAATATCCTAAATAAATGGGATTGGACTGTAGTGCTGACTGGGCTTGATCTGGAATCTTGACACTTGACAGGATTAGAGAAAGACACAGTTCAAATGACAATAGTACCTGGAATGGAACCGGAATGGACTGGAGTGCTCACCTGGCTTTATCCAGAATCTTAACACTGGCAGTATTGCAGAAATGCACTGAAGAAAGGCAAAGTCCAAATAGCAGTGGTAGCCGGAGTGGAATCTGGATGGACTGGATCATACAGAGGCACTAGAATGAAGGAGCTCAGCACAGAGCTGTTACTTCCTGGATAGAGACTGTTGTACTGACAAATTGATAATCCCAGGAAGTTACCTTTATACCTTGCAGTGTGGATTCATTGGATGTTGCAGTCAGCTGACGAAAGAAGCTCCAGGTTTGGACAATGGAGGATCAGCTGATGGAATCCAAGATGGCAGCGCACATGTCTGAATTTAGTGGGAAACTCTGACTAGGTCCAAACACCAGGAAGTGAGCACAATGAGAAATAAACACTGATATAATGGAAGACAGCGCTGTGTAGTGGTATGCACAAAAGCAGCAGCCGCTGTACGAGACTTCATGCTGGATAAGTGCTGGTGGACCTCTGGGAGCGATGTGTGGATACAGCGTGCACAGACCTATGCGCCAGCCATAGGTAAGAAAGTACTAGGTAAGAAAGTACTTTTAAAAGTCCGGAGTGTGACAGTTGCTACACATTGGTCCTGTTGCTGGTCTCTGTCACATATGTTTATTGTAAACATACACACTGTATGATGGATAAACCTGGTTTAGATAAAATGGCAGATTGAATCTGCTCTTGTGTTGTTTGTAGACAGAAGAGGCGAGGGGGCTATTCAGAGTTGGTTGCAGATTTTGCTCTTGCAGCAAAATCTGCGCCCATATACTCACATGCTTGAGGCTGCCCAGCATGTGTGGTGCCACCCGGTGATCACATCGAATAGAGGTTGCCTCCACCCAGGGTTGACCCCTGGCTGCATAGGCAGGGGCACTGCCGCCATGTTTCCATGCACAGGAAACACAGACGACATCATCGGCAGCCCTGAAAACTTCAATGATGCCTGCATTTCCCGATCTCATCCCACCCAACGTCGCAGCCACCGGAAGCCCATTGCCTGTCAATCACCATGCAAATGCATATTTCCAGGATGCAATCACATGGTGAAGGGATGTGCGTGAGCACTATGGTCGCTGTGCGTGTGCAGACCCTTGAATGTGGACGCTGCAGCTGCATTCAACTCTGAATTAGGGCCATAGTCCATATGAGAGATAAGCAAATGTTTCGAATCTGTTCCCCTAAATTTGCTTTGATTCGCACAAAATGTTGCCAGTGGTTTTTCACTTAATTGTTTCCTGTCCTTCCCAAACTGCATATTGTTCTATCCAACAGTCTTGCCATCTCCGTTGTATGTGTGGGATAAATTATAGAATATTAAACTTCACCCCAGTACTATTCATAAACCCACCTTTGAAAGCAGTCGTCATCATTCTATCTGTAATTTACAAACCTCCATTTAAGCATTTAGAGTGATTCTAATGCTGTCTCTATTTTGATATTCCCTTGTCAGTAAATGTGATGTTAATTCCAAGACCTGCATCCAGTTGTAAAGTATCTAAATGGAGCTTATTGAGGTAATTATATATTCTAATGGAGGCAGTAGTAACTCCCCCGCTGCTCTACTGGCTCTTACATAACCCATAATCACCCTGTCTTATTTGCAGCCATGCAGTGTTAGATAAGTGATCTGTAAAATACACAGGCATTTGGCAGAGAGGGAGTAGTCAGAATAATGATATTTTTAAATGGCCTTCCAGAAATATAATAACGATCTATTATCCAAATCAAATGTATTTTACAGTGAAGAAAAAACATAACCACTAGTGTACAGGAAATAAGACACACAGATCGATGTCATTCACATTTACTGATCCAGACTTTTTTATTCTAGCAAAGGCTTATAATTGTACAGTATTATTTATCCATAAAAAAAAATGAAATAAATAAAATAAACATAGTAGAAATTAATTACACAAAACTACAGAAGAGCAATGCCTTTTCTTTGGCGGTAACATTAGTCTTCAGTTTGTGCAGGTGTAACTGGTTTTCTGTAAAACGGAATACATTTGAAAGCCAAAATTGTAGCATTTGCAGACGTGCCCAAAGTTTCCAAGGAGATGGAAAGGTAGTGATAGCCTAATATTGCTAACCAAGTAGAAAAGAGATTGCCTTTAG
This sequence comes from Pseudophryne corroboree, assembly GCF_028390025.1. Classification (NCBI taxonomy): domain Eukaryota; kingdom Metazoa; phylum Chordata; class Amphibia; order Anura; family Myobatrachidae; genus Pseudophryne; species Pseudophryne corroboree. The sequence continues at coordinate 223,050,266 of NC_086450.1, forward strand.
TCAAGGAAGATGAATAGTGCCAACTTTAAAAGTTTTAGGGCCAGGCATTTTTAAAGTTCCTGTAGGCTGATGACAGGTTTTGACCCAAACGTGACCATATATAACCTTGTAAACTTAAAAGTATGTACGGTATCCATAAATAAAATCAAAAGACATAGGCCCTCCTTCCGAGTTGTTCGCTCGCTAGCTGCTTTTGGCAGCTTTGCACACGCTAAGCCGCTGCCTACTGGGAGTGAATCTTAGCTTTGCAGAATTGCGAACGAAAGATTCGCATAATTGCAAATAGAAATTTCTTTGCAGTTTCTGAGTAGCTCGGGACTTACTCTGCCACTGCGATCAGTTCAGTCAGTTTCGTTCCTGGTTTGACGCCACAAACACACCCAGCGTTCGCCTAGACACTCCCCCGTTTCTCCAGCCACTCCCGCGTTTTTCCCAGAAACGGCAGCGTTTTTCCGCACACACCCATAAAACGGACAGTTTCCACCCAGAAACACCCACTTCCTGTCAATCACACTCCGATCACCAGAACGATGAAAAATCCTCGTTATGCCGTGAGTAAAATACCTAACTTTTTAGCAAATTTACTTGGCGCAGACGCACTGCGAACATTGTGCATGCGCAGTAAGCGACTAATCGCAATATAACGAAACTCGGCAACGAGCGAACAACTCGGAATGAGGGCCATAATGTGATGATAAAAAGTGGTCAACATTATGGATAACAGAAAATAGTATGGTGGCAGAAGAAAGAACAGCCAGCTATCAATGAAGCCACTTGTCATTAAACGATGTGCAAATGGCGCAATGTCGTCAACGATTTCCCTTGAACTTCCAGACAAACGCTGTACTGTGTACACACTGTGAAATCTAAGAATCGACTAATAACATATGTGCGTCCATACTGCCATTTTTAAGGTTTCCTCGAAATTTACATAATGGACTGTACTGTTTAGAGCAGGGGTGGGGAACCTTCGGCCCTCCAGCTGTTGTTGAACTAAACATCCCAGCATGCCCTGCTACTGTTTTGCTATTTGGCCATGCTAAAACTATTGCAAGGCATGCTGGGATGTGTAGTTCAACAACAGCTGGAGGGCTGAAGGTTCCCCATCCCTGGTCTAGAGTATAAAAACAAAGACCCCATTTTAGCTCTTTGCACTTTTGCTCTGCAGCTAGTGAGGCTTGGTACATACCTGCTGATCCTGAACATTGGTAACTGCTCTGCTTTGTTTCACTTGCCTAAACAAAGTGCTTCTCTACTTGTTTGTGTGATTGATCATTATCGCTACTTGGTTATGGCATCATACACTGTCTGTATGGTGATAGCTGATATGGAGAGAGCTCAGAATAGGAAAAACGTCATGAGGTCCTGCTGGACAAAGGAGTGGCTGCTGCAAAGGGAATCTCTCTTACATGCCACTGCTGATGGAGTTTAGGGAGAACAATCCTGATGATTACCGCAACTTCCTGCACATGGATGATGCCGCCTTCCAGGAGTTGCTGCGTCTAGTGACTTCGTACATCCGGAGGCAGAATAGCATGTTTAGAAGGGCCATCCCTGCTGAGGAGATGCTGGTAGCTACCCTGAGATTCTTGGCTACTAGCTAGTCACTGGCTGATCTGAAGTTTGGTTCCCTCATCTCCCCTAGAGCTTTGGGCCTCATCATCCCAGAGACCTGCAAAGCTATCATTACTGTCCTGAAACAGCAGTACATAACCACTTGTATGGCAAGGTTGCTTCAGATGCAACCACACCAGGATGGGTTTTCCCCGACATGGCTGCATCTGATGTGACCAGTCAGAAAGCTCACTGTGCAGCAGCAGGTACCATCCCCCCCTAGTGCCTGCCCTCACTGCTGATCATTCAGCTTGGCAGCATTAATACAATCATTTGAAAATGTATCTGGAAGGGAGGTTGAGCTAGAACAGCTCTGAGAAAACTTAATCAACCAAAATTTAATGGGGGCATAAATCTCCTATATATCACATTTTAAAATTATGCAGATATTTTACAACACCTACGGAATTGGCTTCTTAAAAACTCTGTGTACACTAATACATCTCTGGAACAACATTTTTTGAATAGCTGACACTTAATCTGCTTCCTCCACTTACACGGTCAGGAAATATTGGATTTGCTAAAGTTAAACCCGCTGTTGTGGACAACTAGAAGACTGTGGCACATACGTATTGCATCACAAAGCGGGCCTCAATGTATATTATTCTCTCCATCTTACCATGATTCGGAACCTTGATTTCCTTAATGGCATGGCTGCTCACCCCTTCACGATGTGGCAGTTGGCGGGCATACACTCCTTAAGAGTAGAGATGTGCACCGGAAACTTTTTGTGTTTTGTGTTTTGGTTTTAGATTCGGTTCCGCGGCCGTGTTTTGGATTCAGACGCATTTTGGCAAAACCTCCCTTAAAATTTTTTGTCGGATTCGGATGTGTTTTGGAGTGTTTTTTTTTCAAAAACCCCTCAAAAACAGCTTAAATCATAGAATTTGGGGTAATTTTGATCCTATAGTATTACTAACCTCAATAACAATAATTTCCACTCATTTCCAGTCTTTTCTGAACACCTCACAATATTATTTTTAGTCCTAAAATTTGCACCGAGGTCACTGGATAACTAAGCTAAGCGACCCAAGTGGGCGGCACAAACACCTGGCCCATCTAGGAGTGGCCCTGCAGTGTCAGACAGGATGGCACATGATGCAAAGATAAATAAAAAAAAGAGGTGCAAGATGGAATTGTCCTTTGGCCCTCCCACCCACCCTTATGTTGTATAAACAGGACATGCACACTTTAACAAACCCATAATTTCAGCCACAGGGTCTGCCACACGACTGTGGCTGAAATGACTGGTTGGTTTGGGCCCCCACCAAAAAAGAAGCAATCAATCTCTCCTTGCTCAAACTGGCTCTACAGAGGCAAGATGTCGACCTCATCATCATCCTCCGATTCCTCACCCCTTCACTGTGTACATCCCCCTCCTCACAGAGTATTAATTCGTCCCCACTGGAATCCACCATCACATGTCCCTGTGTACGTTCTGGAGGCAATTGCTGGTGAATGTCTCCACGGAGGAATTGATTATAATTCATTTTGATGAACATCATCTTCTCCACATTTTGAGGAAGTAACTTCGTACGCTGATCGATGACAAGGTGACCGGCTGCACTAAACACTCTTTCGGAGTACACACTGGAGGGGGGGGGGGGGCAACTTAGGTAAAATAAAGCCAGTTTTTGCAAGGGCCTCCAAATTGCCTCTTTTTCCTGCCAGTATACGTACAGATGGTCAGACGTGCCTACTTGGATGCGGTCACTCATATAATCCTCCACCATTCTTTCAATGGTGACAGAATCATATGCAGTGACAGCAGATGACATGTCAGTAATCGTTGGCAGGTCCTTCAGTCTGGACCAGATGTCAGCACTCGCTACTGACTGCCCTGCATCACTGCCAGCGGGTGGGCTCGGAATTCTTAGCCTTTTCCTCGCAGCCCCAGTTGCGGGAGAATGTGAAGGAGGAGCTGTTGATGGGTCACGTTTCGCTTGACTCGACAATTTTCTCACCAGCAGGTCTTTGAACCTCTGCAGACTTCTGTCTGCCGGAAAGAGAGATACAACGTAGGCTTTAAACCTAGGATCGAGCACGGTGGCCAAAATGTAGTGCTCTGATTTCAACAGATTGACCACCAGTGAATCTTGGTTAAGCAAATTAAGGGCTCCATCCACAGTCCCACATGCCTAGCGGAATCGCTCCGTTTTAGCTCCTCCTTCAGTCTCTCCAGCTGCTTCTGCAAAAGCCTGATGGGGGGAATGACCTGACTCAGACTGGCAGTGTCTGAACTGACTTCACATATGGCAAGTTCAAAGGGTTGCAGAACCTTGCACAACGTTGAAATCATTCTCCACTGCGCTTGAGTCAGGTGCATTCCCCCTCCTTTTCCAATATCGTAGGCAGATGTATAGGCTTGAATGGCCTTTTGCTGCTCCTCCATCCTCTGAAGCATATAGAGGGTTGAATTCTACCTAGTTACCACCTCTTGCTTCAGCTGATGGAGGGGCAGGTTCAGGACTGTTTGCTGGTGCTCCAGTCTTCGGCACGCGATGGCTGAATGCCGAAAGTGGCCCGCAATTCTTCAGGCCACCGACAGCATCTCTTGCACGCCCCTGTCATTTTTTAAAAAATTCTGCACCACCAAATTAATTTTATGTGCAAAACATTGGACGTGCTGGAATTTGCCCACATGTAACGCACGCACAATATTGGTGGCATTGTCCGATGTCAAAATCCCCAGAAGAGTCCAAATGGGGTAGGCCAATCTGCGATGATGTTCCTCAGTTTCCGTAAGAGGTTCTCAGCTGTCTGCCTCTTATGGAAAGCGGTGAGACAAAGCGTAGCCTGCCTAAGAACGAGTTGGCGTTTGCGAGATGCTGCTACTGGTGCCGCTGCTGCTGTTGTTGCTTCGGAAGGCAATACATCTACCCAGTGGGCTGTCACAGTCATATAGTCCTGAGTCTGCCCTGCTCCACTTGTCCACATGTCCGTGGTTAAGTGAACATTGGGTACAACTGCATTTTTTAGGACACTGGTGACTCTTTTTCTGACGTCTGTGTACATTCTCGGTATCGCCTGCCTAGAGAAGTGGAACCTAGATGGTATTTGGTACCGGGGTCACACTACCTCAATAAATTCTCTAAGTACCTGTGAATTAACGGTGGATACCGGACACACATCTAACACCAACACAGCTGCCAAGGCCTGAGTTATCCGCTTTGCAACAGGATGATTGCTGTGATATTTCATCTTCCTCGCAAAGTACTGTTGGACAGTCAATTGCTTACTGGAAGTAGTACAAGTGGTCTTCCGACTTCCCCTCTGGGATGACGATCGACTCCCAGCAGCAACACCAGCAGCGCCAGCAGCAGTAGGCGTTACACTCAAGGATCCATCGGAGGAATCCCAGTCAGGAGAGGACTCGTCAGACTTGCCAGTGACATGGCCTGCAGGACTATTGGCTTTCCTGTCTAAGGAGGAAATTGACACTGAGGGAGTTGGTGGTGTGGTTTGCAGGAGCTTGGGTACAAGAGGAAGGGATTTAGTTGTCAGTGGATTGCTTCTGCTGTAACCGAAAGTTTTTGAACTTGTCAATGACTTCTGATGAATGCGCTCCAGGTGACGTATAAGGGAGGATGATCCTAGGTTGTTAACGTCCTTATCCCATCTTATTACAGCTTGACAAAGGCAACACGCGGCTTGACACCTGTTGTCCGCATTTCTGTTAAAATAATTCCACACCGAAGAGGTGATTTTTTTTTGTAATTTGACCAGGCATGTCAATGGCCATATTCATCCCACGGACAACAGGTGTCTCCCCGGGTGCCTGACCTAAACAAAACACCTCACCATCAGAATCCTCCTTGTCAATTTCCTCCTCAGCGCCAGCAACACCCATATCCTCATCCTGGTGTACTTCCACAGTGACATCTTCAATTTGACTATCAGGAACTGGACTGTGGGTGCTTCTTCCAGCACTTGCAGGGGGCATGCAAATAGTGGAAGGAGCCACCTGTTCCCATCCAGTGTTGGGAAGGTCAGGCATCGCAACCGACACAATTGGACTCTCCTTGGGGATTTGTGATTTAGAAGAACGCACAGTTCTTTGCTGTGCTTTTGCCTTGGCAGACGACGTTGATGGCATTAAATCGTATCTGCCATTACTAGTGGCAGCAGCTTCAGCACTAGGTGGAAGTGGATCTTGATCTTTCCCTATTTCACCCTCCACATTTTTGTTCTCCATTTTTCAATGTGTGGAATTATATGCCAGTAATATTATTATATCAATAGCAATGGCCTACTGTACTGTACAACTATACACTGTTGGTCACCAAAATGCTGCACTGTACTACTATATATACTGCTCACAAAAATGCAGCACAGATATGGAATGGATACTTGCAGTGACACTGAGCTGCATGATACAGCAATGGCCTACTGTACTAGGATATGGGTGTTGCTGGCGCTGAGGAGGAAATTGACAAGGAGGAGTCTGATAGTGAGGTGGTTTGTTTAAGTCATGCACCCGGGGAGACACCTGTTGTCCGTGGGATGAATATGGCCATTGACACGGAATTATTTTAACAGAAATGCGGAAAACAGGTGTCAAGCCGTGTGTTGCCTTTGTCAAGCTGTAATAAGTAGGGATAAGGACGTTAATGCTCATGAGACCAAGACATTTATAATTTTTGCAAAATAATGTTAGTACAGCTTTCCTGCAAATGTGTTGTTCTCATTTCTTTCTTCTTACAGCGTACTTCAACCCACTGTGTGCTATTCCTGTAATGTTTACCTGCATTGGTTGCACACCCTGCCAGCAATAACCTACACTGCGCGCCCCACATGGCTGCCTCAGATGGTTCCTCCTTGGGCAGGGTGTGCTTCATTTGGATCTTTCCATGCAGAGTATAGCATACTCCTACATACGTGTCAGTTTTCCTATACATGCATTTGGCCCTTGTATGGCTCATCTCCCACTGTGTAACCTTCATAGTGCGCCCAACATGGCCGCCTTATCTGGTGCGCTTGTGGATGGGATGAAAAATACATGGACCTGATGGTTTTGTTGGAACCCTACTCTGAACTTTAAGACTCTGCAATCTCCCCATTTTGTGTTATCTCTTCTAGGGGTGGACTATTCCACCCTGGGTAATCCCACGCAGTGCGCCTAAGATGGCTGCCGCATCTAGCACCTTGCGGGGGTGGAATACACAACCCTTGGAGGTTATTACCCAAAATGCCTACACCAATCATGCATTATGCTTTATGTGTGCTCAAGGCTTTTTTTTTTATGTCTGTGTGGTTTATCTTTTGATGTATTACTTAAATCTTCTGTATTATGTGCATTGTTTGAGTTGAAGTTGGCGACGCATATGGCTGCCTCGGTGCTGCTCTGCCAAGCAGCCATCGTTTTTAGTTTTGCATGTATAATATGTCTATTTCGAGTCTATCGTACAGTTGCAATGTGCAGTATGAACTCATATTTGTAATATTTATAATGTATGCTACATTTTTCCCCTTCTTATGCTATGTATTCCCCCTTCATGTTGCTGCTTGGCAGTGCATTGTACCACAAAAAAATCCCAGTGTACATGAGTACACCTGGCCAATAAAGCTGATTCTGATTCCTCTTCTCCATGCGAGATGAGGGAAGGCCATTTTGGGCCTTGACGCAACATCAATTTCATCAAGTTGCAATACCACAGAGTTGGTGTATGCCGATCATCTGCCCCTGTTCCTAATGCCATGGAGGATCTAACTTTCCTGTGCTCCTTTAGGAACACTGTCCTGAAGTTTTGGATTTATTTATAAACCTACTGTGCATCCACACAATTGTAGTGTGGTTTGCATAAATCCACCAACTCCTGAATGGCGGCATTCTTCAGGACTTTGTTGGAGTGTTTCTTGGAGCTAATCTTCCCCCCTAAAAAAAACAAAAAAGCAACTATCTCCCTGTATAACTCCAAGAAGGATGTCCAAGTGGTGTCTTTCTCCATCGACATATTTTCTGAAATATTAAACAATAAAAAAACTTTATTAAAGATGGGGGAGTGGGGGGTATTTGGACTAAAAGGAAAAAGTGATTTTTGTTTACTACATTTAAAAAAGTTTAATGTTTTTTAATTCAGTTGTTTTTTAAAGAGTTCTGCTGTTTCTATTAATATTTTTATTATTCTAATTGATAATGTTTATTTAGTGTTTCCTTGTTAATTGTTTGGTTGTTTTTTCAGTAAAGATTTTAATGTTCAGTATTTCATTTTAATGTGTGTGTGTAGTACACATGAAGGTGAATACTGGTGCATTATGCATAGTAAACAACAGGCAAACTACCACAGCAGTACACAGGGGTAATTAATACAAAGTGCATTTATACAGTTGGAAATCACTAGGCAACATAGTACAGCATGTACACATATATTGAATAGCAGTGCAACATTTACAAAATTGTGAAGGACTCGTGCAGATGCTCCAGACAACCTCATCTCTTATCAAGTGACGAGCTGACCACAAAATGAAGGAGCTGGGAGTGTCTGAAGTGACGTAAAAATAGGGCGGGTCGGAATTAGATATTGTTCGTCATCCGCTAGTGCATACACACTGCATGATCATCAGATTTATCTGCATGTATGACCAACCTGAGGACACGGTGAACAAATGATAGGAGCGCGCGATAGTGCATACACGATATGAACGATTTTATAGTTTCAGTCTGCCAGAATCAGCAACATCATTTAAAAAAATGGCTAAAGGCCCTCATTCCGAGTTGATCACTAGCTGCTTTCGTTCGCAGCGCGGTGATTAGTTGACAATAGCGGCACTTCTGCGCATGCGTATGGGCCGCAGTACGCACGTGCAAAGTACTTTCACACAAAACTATGCAGTTTTACACATGGTCGAGCGACGCTTTTCTGTCGCTCTGTTGATCGGTGAGTGATTGACAGGAAGTGGGTGTTTCTGGGTGGTAACTGGCCGTTTTCAGGGAGTGTGCTAAAAAAAACGCAGGCGTGACAGGTAAAAATGCAGGAGTGTCTGGGGAAACGGGGGTGACATCAAACCAGGAACTTAACTAACTGAAGTCATCGCAAGGTAGGAGTAAGTTTCGAGCAGATCAGAAACTACATGAAAATTTTTACGCGCAGTTCTGCTAACCTTTCGTTCGCACTTCTGCTAAGCTAAGATACACTCCCAGAGGGCGGCGGCCTAGCGTTTGCACTGCTGCTAAAAGCAGCTAGCGAGCGATCAACTCAGAATGAGGGCCAAAGTGTACCCAGCTTAACACCAATATAGCTTTCAATAACAATTTGTAAGGGTCATACCTTTTTAGGTACATCAATGATAACAATGATAAACAATGATACTGTAGGTATATCCTGCATCTGTTGTTGGATCAAAAGTGCAGTTTAAATAATCAATGGTAATATTTCTTTCCTATTTTATTAATTATGGGTGCATTAATAAGGTCATTACAAACATCTAATATTTTAAGAAGCTAAACCTAATATATTAGTTATTAGCATGACAATATTAATGCATCATTTTATTATAGGGACAATATTATTATTATTTCTCTTACGTCCTAGAGAATGCTGGGGTCCACATTAGTACCATGGGGTATAGACGGGTCCACCAGGAGCCATTGGCACTTTAAGAGTTTTAGAGTGTGGGCTGGGTCCTCCCTCTATGCCCCTCCTACCAGACTCAGTTTAGAAAATGTGCCCGGAGGAGCCGTCACAGCTAGGGGAGCTCTCCTGAGCTTTCCTAAAAGAAGTTTAGTTAGAGTTTATTATTTTACAGGGAGGCTGCTGGCAACAGCCTCCCTGCAGCGTGGGACTAAGGGGGGGAGCAGTGTCCGCCCTGCGGGGTCATAGCCACTGACTCCGCTGACTGGACACTGAGCTCCAGAGGGGTCTGATCGGTATCCGCCACAGGGGAACCACTCGCCCCAGCAGCATGCCGCCCACCCCTTACAGAGCTGAAGCAAGTGGTGAGTTAGTCACTGACCCCCCCTAGCAAGCAGGGGGCTGGTGTGAAGATGCCGGCAACAGGGGATGGAGCGCAGTATTAACCGTGCTCCTGGATGGTACCAGAGGCACACTGTGCGGCACTGTGAGAGGTGCCCTGGTCCAGCGCTTACCCCTCACACTGGTCAGCAAGCCTGTTGGGGTCCAGGGATCTCAGCCAGCACAACTTCTCAGGCCAGTTTAAACTTCAGATTAGTGGGAAGACAGCGCCATGAAGGGGGCGGAGCTTCTCCTCAGAGTGGACCCTGCAGCGTTCCAGCGCCATTTTCCTGCATGCAGTAGCTGAAGGAAGATACTGGTCCCTCCACAGCAGCCGCAGCTTACTGTATAATGGTACCAGGGGGTTGTAGAAGAGAGGGGAGGCTGATATATTGACTGTGCGTCCTATTAAGGAGCACAAGTCAGCGCAGATAAGGGGTTTCTCCTTGTGATAAAGCGCTGGTGTGGATTGGCTCCAATCTCTGTCTCTCTCTTGCCATTCTTGGGGGAGAAACTCTGTCTGCCCCCACCTGTGTGTGTGTGGAGTGTTTGGTGGTCTCCTTTAGCAATGTCCAGTGACACTGTGTCATATGCTGCAGAGAATTTATCCTCCCAGGATGAACCCATTCCATGTAATCAGGTTAGCACTGGTTTAGCACAGATTCCTGCAAGGGAACCAGAGTGGTTTTCCTCTATCAAAACTTGGATTTCTCAGATTTCTGACAGGGTTGCTAGTAATGAATCTGCAACCCAGGTATTGCAGACCTCTATGGCTGTTTGGCCCTTGTCTGGTACCTCAGGACACCCCGCTATATACCCCCACAAACGTGCGCTTGTGCAGGTAACACAAGACGACATGGATACCGATACTGACACTACAGATGGTGATGGGGATGTGTTACGGGGGTCTGCATCTCTTGCAAAAGGGGCTGCAACTGTTGATAGAGGCTATAAAAGATGTGTTAAATATTAATCATACCACACCTGATCAGGTTGAGAAGGATTTTTCACAGAAAATAAAAAAGCCTCACTGACCTTCCCTGCGTCAAAGGAATTGAACGCTATTTTTGAAAAAGCATGGGTAAACCCTGAAAAGAAATTTCAGATCCCAAAAAGGGTTCTGGTAGCTTTTCCTTTCCCTGACGAGGACAGGAAAAGATGGGAAAACCCTCCAATTGTTGACTCATCTGTGTCCAGACTCTCAAAAAAGGTGGTTTTGCCTTTTCCAGATTCTACCGCCTTAAAGGAGCCAGCAGATAGAAAGATTGATAACACTCTTAAATCAATGTACACTGCTTCTGGGGCCATATTACGTCCCACTATTGCTAATGCATGGATTGCAAAAGCAATAATGAAGTAGTCGGCTACCTTGTTTGAGGATTTGGATACAATGGATAGGGATGATGTTGCTTTATTTTTATGCAACATACAGTACATAATTCTGCGGGTTTTATAGTTGACTCCATGAAAGTCCTGGGTTCCATGGCTGCCGGAATTTCTTCCATGTCTGTTTCAGCACGTCGGGGACTTTGGCTGCGCCAGTGGATGGCCGACGCGGAATCCAGAAGAAGTGTAGAGTTGCTGCCCTATTCAGGTCAGGCTCTCTTTGGGGAAGCTCTAGATGCATGGATTTCTACCGCCACAGCGGGTAAGTCTCAGTTTCTTCCCTCAGCAGCACCTGCTCCGAAGAAATCATTCTCCTCAGCTGCGCAGCAGTCCTTTCAGCCAAACAAGCCTAGAAAGGCCAGGACTTCCAATACCTTTTTAGGGGAGGTCGAGTTAAGTCCAAGAAACCTGCCGCTGCAGGTTCCCAGGAACAATAGCCTGTGTCAAGTACCCCTAAGTCCTCCGCATGACGGTGGACTGCTAGCCCCGGTGGTGGGGCCAGTGGGAGCGAGACTCAAAAATTTCAGTGATGTCTGGGTGTCGTCCGGCCTGGATCCCTGGGTACTAGAGATTGTGTCTCAGGGATACAGACTGGAATTTCAAAGTATCCCTCCGCATCACTTTTTCAAGTAAGGTTTACCAACTCTATTGGAAGACAGCACAGTTCTTCAGGACGCTGTTCAAAAGCTGGTGGAGGCACAGGTCATTGTGCCAGTACCACCTCACATGCTGACCAAAGGCTACTATTCGAACCTTTTTGTGGTACAGAAACCGGATGGTTTGGTCAGGCCCATTCTGAACCTAAAATCATTGAACCCCTTTCTAAAGGAGTTCAAGTTCAAGATGGAGTCTCTCATGGCAGTGATATCAGGTCTGGAAGAGGGTGAATTCCTGGTATCACTGGATATCAAGGATGCGTACCATCACATTCCGATCTGGCTGCCGCATCAGGCTTATCTCCGTTTCACATTGCTGGACTGTCATTATCAGTTCCAGGCCCTGCCATTCGGACTCTCCACAGCACCAAGGGTATTTACCAAGGTGATGGCGGAAATGATGATATTGCTCCGCAAACAGGGTGTGAACATCATTCCATACCTGGACGATCTCCTGATAAAGCATCGTTCAAGGAGAAGCTACTGCAGTCCATTGTTCTCACAACACGACTGGTCTAGAGTCACGGTTGGATTCTGAACCTTCAAAAGTCACATTTGGAACCAACCCAGAGGTTGTCTTTTCTGGGACTGAACCTGGACACGGAAGTGCAGCGGGTGTTTCTTCCGTAGGAAAAGGCGTTGGTGATACAAGCTGTGGTCTGAGATGTCCTGAAGCCACCCCGGGTGTCTGTTCATCAATGCATCCGCCTATTGGGAAAGATGGTGGCCTCTTACGAGGCTCTCCAGCATAGGAGGTTCCATGCTCGGCCCTTCCAACTGGATCACCCGGACAAGTGGTCAGGATCTCACCTCCACATGCACAAGCGAATTCATCTGTCACCAAAGGCAAGGATTTCACTCCTCTGGTGGCTTCAGCTGCCTCACCTCCTGGAAGGCTGCCGGTTCAGGATTCAGGACTGGGTCCTGCTAACAACGGATGCGAGCCTCAGGGGCTGGGGAGTGGTCACTCAAGGTGTAACCTTCCAGGGAAGGTGGTCCTGCCTGGAAGCCAGCCTGCCCATCAACATTCTGGAACTAAGAGCCATATACAACGGTCTTCTTCGGGCGGCCCTTCTTTTAAGAAATCGGGCCATTCAGGTGCAGTCGGACAACGTAACAACAGTGGCTTACATAAACCGACAGGGCGGAACAAAGAGCAGGGCGGCAAAGTCAGAGGTGTAAAGAATTATCCTCTGGACAGAAAAGCAAGCGTTGGCGCTGTCAGCCATCTTAATTCCGGGAGTAGTCAACTGGGAAGCAGACTTCCTCAGCAGACACGATCTCCATCCAGGAGAGAGGGGACTCCATCCGGAAGTGTTCAAGGACATAACAGATCTTTGGGGCTTGCCCCAAATAGACATGATGGCCTCTCATCTCAACAAGAAGCTTCAGTGTTATTGTTCCAGGTCGAGGGACCCACAGGCAGTGGCGGTGGATGCCCTGGTGTCTCCGTGGGGGTTCCAGTCAGTGTACATGTTTTATCCAATCCCACTCATCCCAAGAATCCTGAAGCTCGTAAGGAGAACAAGGGTTCTGGCCGAGAAGGGCTTGGTACGCGGACCTTCTGAATCTACTGCAAGAAGATCCGAGGCCTCTTCCTCTTTGGGAGGACCTGCTACAGCAAGGGCCGTTCGCCTATCAAGACTTACTGCGGTTACGTTTGACGGCATGGAAGTTGAGCGCCTGATTCTGGCTCGGAAGGGCCTTCCGAAGAAAGTTATTCCTACCCTCATACAGGCTAGGAAAGGGGTAACGTCTAAACATTACCATCGTATTTGGAAAAAATATGTCTCTTGTTGTGAGTCCAAGAGCTTTCCTGCGGTGGAGTTTCAACTGGAACGTTTCCTCCTCTTCCTGCAAGCAGTAGTGGATATGAGCCTGCGATTGTGGTCTGTGAAGGTCCAGATTTCGGCCCTATCCATTTTCTTTCAGAAACATTTGGCTGCCCTCCCTGAGGTTCAGACCTTTTTGAAGGGTGTTCTGCATATCCAACCTCCCTTTGTACCGCCTACGGTGCCCTGGGACCTTAACGTGGTGTTGCAGTTCCTCCAGTCTGATTGGTTTGAGCCTCTACAGGAGGTAGAGGTCAAATTTCTCACGTAGAAGGTGGTCACTTTGTTGGCCGTAGCTTCTGCTAGGTGGGTGTCTGAACTGGGTGCTTTATCCTGTAAAAGCCCTTACTTGATCTTCCACGAAGATAGGGCTGAGCTCCGGACACGCCAGCAGTTTCTTCCAAAGGTTGTGTCGGCATTTCGTATCAACCAACCTATTGTGGTGCCAATGGCTACTGACTCCTCTATTACATCAAAGTCCTTGGATGTCATAAGGGCTCTGAAGATTTATGTGAAGAGAACATCTCGTCACAGGAAGTCGGACTCTCTGTTTGTCCTGTATGATCCCAAGAAGATTGGGTGTCCTGCTTCTAAACAGACGATATCTCGCTGGATCAGGTTCACTACCCAGCATGCTTATTCTACGGCTGGATTGCCGTGTCCAAAATCTGTCAAGGCCATCTCTACTCGTAAGGTGCGGTCTTTCTGGGCAGCTGCCCGGGGTGTCTCGGCATTACAACTATGTCGAGCTGCAACTTGGTCTGGGTCGAACATGTTTGCAAAATTTTTCAAGTTCGATACTTTGGCCTCTGATGATCTGAAGTTCAGTCAATCAGTTCTGCAGGAGCCTTCGTGCTCTCCCTCCCGTTCTGGGAGCTTTGGTACATCCCCATGGTACTAATATGGACCCCAGCATCCTCTAGGACGTAAGAGAAAATAGGATTTTGGAAACCTACCGGTAAATCCTTTTCTCGTAGTCCGTAGAGGATGCTGGGCGCTCGCCCAGCGCTTCGTTTTCCTGCAAATGTTATTTGGTTCAGTACCACTTCATTTTAGTTGAGTACTGCATTGTTACTTGGTAAGTAATGTTTCAGCTGTTGCTGAGTAGTTCAAGCTAGTTAGCTTGATGTGCCTTGTATGTGTGAGCTGGTATGAATCTCACCACTATCTGTGTTAAGTCCTTCTCTCGAAGTATGTCGTCTCCTCGGGCACAGTTTCTAGACTAAGTCTGGTAGTAGGGGCATAGAGGGAGGAGCCAGCCCACACTCTAAAACTCTTAAAGTGCCAATGGCTCCTGGTGGACCCGTCTATACCCCATGGTACTAATGTGGACCCCAGCATCCTCTACGGACTGCGAGAAAAGGATTTCCCAGTAGGTAACCAAAATCCTATTTTTTTTTTAAGTATCACAGTGGCAATACTATTTGCTTTACAATTAGATTTTACAATAAGATTTTATTTTTTACCCAGTGTAACACTTATTGTTTCATGAATGGGACAACATTCATAGTGCATACTTGTGGCACTATAAATGCCAGTATGCACCTGTCATAAGCAGCAATATCTTCCCAGCTTGTTTTGATAGGAGGTACGGTATAGTACACAGAGCAGGCCCAAGCTTAATTTTTTTGTTTGACAATATAGGTTTTGGTGCCCCTAGATGGGATAAACTTTATAAAAGAACAGCGTGTGCTGCTGCAAAAAGGGGTGTATATAAACTATATATTGTTTTATTGTTTATACTATTCTGGTGCACTGTACCCTGTGTGTTTAATATTCATGTACATGTAAAAGCCCTTTGAACTGCCACAAAATGAGATGAGCAGCGAAATAAAAAATAAATACATTGTTCTATTATTTGTACTGTTCTGGCTAGTGATGAGCGGGTTCGGATCCTTGGGATCCGAACCCGCCCGAACTTCACCTTTTTTTTCACGGGTCCGAGCGACTCGGATCCTCCCGCCTTGCTCGGTTAACCAGAGCGCGCCCGAACGTCATCATCCCGCTGTCGGATTCTCACGAGATTCGGATTCTATATAAGGAGCCGCGCGTCACCGCCATTTTCACACGTGCATTGAGATTGATAGGGAGAGGACGTGGCTGGCGTCCTCTCCGTTAT
The DNA here is from genome assembly GCF_028390025.1 of Pseudophryne corroboree. Taxonomy (NCBI): domain Eukaryota; kingdom Metazoa; phylum Chordata; class Amphibia; order Anura; family Myobatrachidae; genus Pseudophryne; species Pseudophryne corroboree. The sequence continues at coordinate 223,065,825 of NC_086450.1, forward strand.
AGTAGAAAAGACTGAGTGACTTAGTTATAATTGTGGGGAGGATTGGGGACGGGGAGCAGGTGTTAGGGAGTACAGTGCAGGGTTTTGATTATAATGCCACCAGTGAGTTTAATCCGTTGTTTCTCTGCCTGAAAAAAACGCTCCACCATATCTGTGCTCACTCAGTCCAGTATACGTTTGTCTGCCTAAAAAACACTCCTGTGGTGGCTTTTTTTTTCTTCATACTAGTTTAGCAGTCTGCTGACAGTGTCCACCAGGTCCGTTATTATTATACAGTATATTATATATATATATATAGCAGTACGGTAGGCCACGGCTGTACCTACCTCTGTGTCGTCAGTGCACTCGTCGTCCATAAGTAATATAATACTATACTATCCATCCATCTACATTGTATACCTGTGGTGGTTTTTTTTTTCTTCATACTAGTTTAGCAGTCTGCTGTCCACCAGGTCCGTTATTATTATTATACAGTATATTATATATATATATATATATATAGCAGTACGGTAGGCCACGGCTGTACCTACCTCTGTGTCATCAGTGCACTTGTCGCCCATAAGTAATATAATACTATACTATCCATCCATCTACATTGTATACCTGTGGTGGTTTTTTTTTTCTTCATACTAGTTTAGCAGTCAGCTGACAGTGTCCACCAGGTCCGTTATTATTATTATACAGTATATTATATATATAGCAGTACGGTAGGCCACGGCTGTACCTACCTCTGTGTCGTCAGTGCACTCGTCGTCCATAAGTAATATAATACTATACTATCCATCCATCTACATTGTATACCTGTGGTGTTTTTTTTCTCTTCATACTAGTTTAGCAGTCTGCTGACAGTGTCCACCAGGTCCGTTATTATTATTATACAGTATATTATATATATATATATATATATATAGCAGTACGGTAGGCCACGGCTGTACCTACCTCTGTGTCGTCAGTGCACTCGTCGTCCATAAGTAATATAATACTATACTATCCATCCATCTACATTGTATACCTGTGGTGTTTTTTTTTTCTTCATACTAGTTTAGCAGTCTGCTGACAGTGTCCACCAGGTCCGTTATTATTATTATACAGTATATTATATATATATATATAGCAGTACGGTAGGCCACGGCTGTACCTACCTCTGTGTCGTCAGTGCACTCGTCGTCCATAAGTAATATAATACTATACTATCCATCCATCTACATTGTATACCTGTGGTGGGTTTTTTTTTCTTCATACTAGTTTAGCAGTCTGCTGACAGTGTCCACCAGGTCCGTTATTATTATACAGTATATTATATATATATATAGCAGTACGGTAGGACACGGCTGTACCTACCTCTGTGTCGTCAGTGCACTCGTCGTCCATAAGTAATATAATACTATACTATAGTATCCATCCATCTACATTGTATACCTGTGGTGGCTTTTTTTTTCTTCATACTAGTTTAGCAGTCTGCTGACAGTGTCCACCAGGTCCGTTATTATTATTATACAGTAAATTATATATATATATATAGCAGTACGGTAGGCCACGGCTGTACCTACCTCTGTGTCGTCAGTGCACTCGTCGTCCATAAGTAATATAATACTATACTATCCATCCATCTACATTGTATACCTGTGGTGGGTTTTTTTTTCTTCATACTAGTTTAGCAGTCTGCTGACAGTGTCCACCAGGTCCGTTATTATTATTATACAGTATATTATATATATATATATATATAGCAGTACGGTAGGCCACGGCTGTACCTACCTCTGTGTCGTCAGTGCACTCGTCGTCCATAAGTAATATAATACTATACTATCCATCCATCTACATTGTATACCTGTGGTGGTTTTTTTTTTCTTCATACTAGTTTAGCAGTCTGCTGACAGTGTCCACCAGGTCCGTTATTATTATTATACAATATATATATATATATATATATATATATATATATATATAGCAGTACGGTAGGCCACGGCTGTACCTACCTCTGTGTCGTCAGTGCACTCGTCGTCCATAAGTAATATACAGGTTGAGTATCCCTTATCCAAAATGCTTGGGACCAGAGGTATTTTGGATATGGGATTTTTCCGTATTTTGGAATAATTGCATACCATAATGAGATATCATGGTGATGGGACCTAAATTTAAGCACAGAATGCATTTATGTTACATATACACCTTATACACACAGCCTGAAGGTAATTTTAGCCAATATTTTTTATAACTTTGTGTATTAAACAAAGTGTGTCTACATTCACACAATTCATTTATGTTTCATATACACCTTATACACACAGCCTGAAGGTCATTTAATACAATATTTTTAATAACTTTGTGTATTAAACAAAGATTGTGTACATTGAGCCATCAAAAAACAAAGGTTTTACTATCTCACTCTCACTCCAAAAATTCTGTATTTCGGAATATTCCGTATTTCGGAATATTTGGATATGGGATACTCAACCTGTAATACTATACTATCCATCCATCTACATTGTATACCTGTGGTGGTTTTTTTTTCTTCATACTAGTTTAGCTGTCTGCTGACAGTGTCCACCAGGTCCGTTATTATTATTATACAGTATATTATATATATATATATAGCAGTAAGGTAGGCCACGGCTGTACCTACCTCTGTGTCGTCAGTGCACTCGTCGTCCATAAGTAATATAATACTATACTATCCATCCATCTACATTGTATACCTGTGGTGGTTTTTTTTTTCTTCATACTAGTTTAGCAGTCTGCTGACAGTGTCCACCAGGTCCGTTATTATTATTATACAGTATATTATATATATATATAGCAGTACGGTAGGCCACGGCTGTACCTACCTCTGTGTCGTCAGTGCACTCGTCGTCCATAAGTAATATAATACTATAGTATCCATCCATCTACATTGTATACCTGTGGTGGTTTTTTTTTTCTTCATACTAGTTTAGCAGTCTGCTGACAGTGTCCACCAGGTCCGTTATTATTATTATACAGTATATTATATATATATATAGCAGTAAGGTAGGCCACGGCTGTACCTACCTCTGTGTCGTCAGTGCACTCGTCGTCCATAAGTAATATAATACTATACTATCCATCCATCTACATTGTATACCTGTGGTGGTTTTTTTTTTCTTCATACTAGTTTAGCAGTCTGCTGACAGTGTCCACCAGGTCCGTTATTATTATTATACAGTATATTATATATATATATATATATATATAGCAGTACGGTAGGCCACGGCTGTACCTACCTCTGTGTCATCAGTGCACTCGTCGTCCATAAGTAATATAATACTATACTATCCATCCATCTACATTGTATACCTGTGGTGGTTTTTTTTTTCTTCATACTAGTTTAGCAGTCTGCTGACAGTGTCCACCAGGTCCGTTATTATTATTATACAGTATATTATATATATATATAGCAGTACGGTAGGCCACGGCTGTACCTACCTCTGTGTCGTCAGTGCACTCGTCGTCCATAAGTAATATAATACTATACTATCCATCCATCTACATTGTATACTTGTGGTGGGTTTTTTTTTCTTCATACTAGTTTAGCAGTCTGCTGACAGTGTCCACTAGGTCCGTTATTATTATTATACAGTATATATATATATATATATATAGCAGTACGGTAGGCCACGGCTGTACCTACCTCTGTGTCGTCAGTGCACTCATCGTCCATAAGTAATATAATACTTTACTATCCATCCATCTACATTGTATACCTGTGGTGGTTTTTTTTTTCTTCATACTAGTTTAGCAGTCTGCTGACAGTGTCCACCAGGTCCGTTATTATTATTATACAGTATATTATATATATATATAGCAGTACGGTAGGCCACGGCTGTACCTACCTCTGTGTCGTCAGTGCACTCGTCGTCCATAAGTAATATAATACTATACTATCCATCCATCTACATTGTATACCTGTGGTGGTTTTTTTTTTCTTCATACTAGTTTAGCAGTCTGCTGACAGTGTCCACCAGGTCCGTTATTATTATTATACAGTATATTATATATATATATAGCAGTACGGTAGGCCACGGCTGTACCTACCTCTGTGTCATCAGTGCACTCGTCGTCCATAAGTAATATAATACTATACTATCCATCCATCTACATTGTATACCTGTGGTGGGTTTTTTTTTCTTCATACTAGTTTAGCAGTCTGCTGACAGTGTCCACCAGGTCCGTTATTATTATTATACAGTATATTATATATATATATATATATATATATATATATATATAGCAGTACGGTAGGCCACGGCTTTACCTACCTCTGTGTCATCAGTGCACTCGTTGTCCATAAGTAATATAATACTATACTATCCATCCATCTACATTGTATACCTGTGGTGGCTTTTAGTTGTGCGCATTAAAATATGGAGAACAAAAATGTGGAGGTTAAAAAAATAGGGAAAGATCAAGATCCACTTCCACCTCGTGCTAAAGCTGCTGCCACTAGTCATGGCCGAGATGATGAAATGCCATCAACGTCGTCTGCCAAGGCCGATGCCCAATGTCATAGTACAGAGCATGTAAAATCCAAAACACAAAAGATCAGTAAAATGACCCAAAAATCAAAATTAAAAGCGTCTGAGGAGAAGCGTAAACTTGCCAATATGCCATTTACGACACGGAGTGGCAAGGAACAGCTGAGGCCCTGGCCTATGTTCATGGCTAGTGGTTCAGCTTCACATGAGGATGGAAGCACTCATCCTCTCGCTAGAAAAAAGAAAAGACTTAAGCTGGCAAAAGCACAGCAAAGAACTGTGCGTTCTTCGAAGTCACAAATCCCCAAGGAGAGTCCAATTGTGTCGGTTGCGATGCCTGACCTTCCCAACACTGGACGGGAAGAGCTTGCGCCTTCCACCATTTGCACGCCCCCTGCAAGTGCTGGAAGGAGCACCCGCAGTCCAGTTCCTGATAGTCAAATTGAAGATGTCAGTGTTGAAGTACACCAAGATGAGGATATGGGTGTTGCTGGCGCTGGGGAGGAAATTGACAAGGAGGATTCTGATGGTGATGTGGTTTGCTTAAGTCAGGCACCCGGGGAGACACCTGTTGTCCATGGGAGGAATATGGCCATTGACATGCCTGGTCAAAATACAAAAAAAATCAGCACTTCAGTGTGGAATTATTTCAACAGAAATGCGGACAACTGGTGTCAAGCCATGTGTTGCCTTTGTCAAGCTGTAATAAGTAGGGGTAAGGACGTTAACCACCTCGGAACATCCTCCCTTATACGTCACCTGCAGCGCATTCATAACTGCTCTCTTGATCTCGCTTTTATGAGATCGCCCAAGTACGGGATAATTGTGACACCTTGCTTGCACAGGAGCACCATCATTTCCGCCATTACCTTGGTGAAAATTCTCAGGGCCATGGAGAGACCAAACAGCAACGTCTGAAATTGGCAATGACAGTCCTATACCGCAAATCTGAGGTACGCCTGATGAGGTGGATAAATGGGGACATGAAGGTATGCATCCTGTACACAAATGCGGACAACAGGTGTCAAGCCGTGTGTTGCCTTTGTCAAGCTGTAATAAGTAGGGGTAAGGACGTTAACCACCTCGGAACATCCTCCCTTATACGTCACCTGCAGCGCATTCATAATAAGTCAGTGACAAGTTCAAAAACTTTGGGCGACAGCGGAAGCGGTCCACTGACCAGTAAATCCCTTCCTCTTGTAACCAAGCTCCCGCAAACCACACCACCAACTCCCTCAGTGTCAATTTTCTCCTTACCCAGGAAAGCCAGTAGTCCTGCAGGCCATGTCATTGGCAAGTCTGACGAGTCCTCTCCTGCCTGGGATTCCTCCGATGCATCCTTGAGTGTAACGCCTACTGCTGCTGGCGCTGCTGTTGTTGCTGCTGGGAGTTGATCGTCATCCCAGAGGGGAAGTCGGAAGACCACTTGTACTACTTCCAGTAAGCAATTGACTGTCCAACAGTCCTTTGCGAGGAAGATGAAATATCACAGCAGTCATCCTGTTGTAAAGCGGATAACTCAGGCCTTGACAACTATGTTGGTATTAGACGTGCGTCCAGTATCCGCCGTTAGTTCACGGGGAACTAGAGAATTGCTTGAGGTAGTGTGCCCCCGTTACCAAATACCATCTAGGTTCCACTTCTCTAGGCAGGCGATACCGAGAATGTACACGGACGTCAGAAAAAGAGTCACCAGTGTCCTAAAAAATGCAGTTGTACCCAATGTCCACTTAACCACGGACATGTGGACAAGTGGAGCAGGGCAGACTCAGGACTATATGACTGTGACAGCCCACTGGGTAGATGTATTGCCTCCCGCTGCAAGAACAGCAGCGGCGGCACCAGTAGCAGCATCTCGCAAACGCCAACTCGTTCCTAGGCAGGCTACGCTTTGTATCAACGCTTTCCAGAATACGTACACAGCTGAAAACCTCTTACAGCAACTGAGGAAGATCATCGCAGAATGGCTTACCCCAATTGGACTCTCCTGGGGATTTGTGGCATCGTACAACGCCAGCAATATTGTGCGTGCATTACATCTGGGCAAATTCCAGCACGTCCCATGTTTTGCACATACCTTGAATTTGGTGGTGCAGAATTATTTAAAAAACGACAGGGGCGTGCAAGAGATGCTGTCGGTGGCCAGAAGAATTGCGGGCCACTTTCGGCGTACAGGCACCGCGTACAGAAGACTGGAGCACCACCAAAAACACCTGAACCTGCCCTGCCATCATCTGAAGCAAAAGGTGGTGACGAGGTGGAATTCAACCCTCCATATGCTTCAGAGGATGGAGGAGCAGCAAAAGGCCATTCAAGCCTATACATCTGCCCACGATATAGGCAAAGGAGGTGGAATGCACCTGTCTCAAGCGCAGTGGAGAATGATTTCAACGTTGTGCAAGGTTCTGCAACCTTTTGAACTTGCCACACGTGAAGTCAGTTCAGACACTGCCAGCCTGAGTCAGGTCATTCCCCTCATCAGGCTTTTGCAGAAGAAGCTGGAGGCATTGAAGGAGGAGCTAAAACATAGCGATTCCGCTAGGCATGTGGGACTTGTGGATGGAGCCCTTCATTCGCTTAACCAGGATTCACGGGTGGTCAATCTGTTGAAATCAGAGCACTACATTTTGGCCACCGTGCTCGATCCTAGATTTAAAACCTACGTTGGATCTCTCTTTCCGGCAGACACAAGTCTGCAGAGGTTCAAAGACCTGCTGGTGAGAAAATTGTCAAGTCAAGCGGAACGCGACCCGTCAACATCTCCTCCTTCACATTCTCCCGCAACTGGGGGTGCGAGGAAAAGGCTACGAATTCCGAGCCCACCCGCTGGCGGTGATGCAGGGCAGTCTGGAGCGACTGCTGATGCTGACATCTAGTCCGGACTGAAGGACCTGCCAACGATTACTGACATGTCGTCTACTGTCACTGCATATGATTCTCTCACCATTGAAAGAATGGTGGAGGATTATATGAGTGACCTCATCCAAGTAGGCACGTCAGACAATCCGTACGTATACTGGCAGGAAAAAGAGGCAATTTGGAGGCCCTTGCAGAAACTGGCTTTATTCTACCTAAGTTGCCCTCCCTCCAGTGTGTACTCCGAAAGAGTGTTTAGTGCCGCCGCTCACCTTGTCAGCAATCGGCGTACAAGGTTACTTCCAGAAAATGTGGAGAAGATGATGTTCATTAAAATGAATTATAATCAATTCCTCCGTGGAGACATTCACCAGCAGCAATTGCCTCCAGAAAGTACACTGAGACCTGAGATGGTGGATTCCAGTGGGGACGAATTAATAATCTGTGAGGAGGGGGATGTACACAGTGAAAGGGGTGATGAATCGGACGATGATGATGAGGTGGACATCTTGCTTCTGTAGAGCCAGTTTGTGCAAGGAGAGATTGATTGCTTCTTTTTTGGTGGGGGCCCAAACCAACCAGTCATTTCAGTTACAGTCGTGTGGAAGACCCTGTCGCTGAAATGATGGGTTGGTTAAAGTGTGCATGTCCTGTTTATACAACATAAGGGTGGGTGGGAGGGCCCAAGGACAATTCCATCTTGCACCTCTTTTTTCTTTCATTTTTCTTTGCGTCATGTGCTGTTTGGGGAGTATTTTTTTGAAGGGCCATCCTGCGTGACACTGCAGTGCCACTCCTAGATGGGCCAGGTGTTTGTGTCGGCCACTAGGGTCGCTTAGCTTAGTCACACAGCTACCTCATTGCGCCTCTTTTTTTCTTTGCGTCATGTGCTGTTTGGGGAGTATTTTTTTGTAAAGCCATCCTGTCTGACACTGCAGTGCCACTCCAAGATGGGCCAGGTGTTTGTGTCGGCCACTTGGGTCGCTGAGCTTAGTCACACAGCTACCTCATTGCACCTTTTTTTTCTTTGCGTCATGTGCTGTTTGGGGAGTATTTTTTGAAGGGCCATCCTGCGTGACACTGCAGTGCCACTCCTAGATGTGCCAGGTGTTTGTGTCGGCCACTAGGGTCGCTTAGCTTAGTCACACAGCTACCTCATTGCGCCTCTTTTTTTCTTTGCGTCATGTGCTGTTTGGGGAGTATTTATTTGAAGGGCCATCCTGCGTGACACTGCAGTGCCACTCCTAGATGGGCCAGGTGTTTGTGTCGGCCACTAGGGTCGCTTAGCTTAGTCACACAGCTACCTCATTGCGCCTCTTTTTTTCTTTGCGTCATGTGCTGTTTGGGGAGTATTTTTTTGAAGGGCCATCCTGTCTGACACTGCAGTGCCACTCCTAGATGGGCCAGGTGTTTGTGTCGGCCACTTGGGTCGCTGAGCTTAGTCACACAGCTACCTCATTACACCTCTTTTTTTCTTTGCGTCATGTTCTGTTTGGGGAGT